>NC_048902.1:13966075-14003752 GCF_011077185.1 Oxyura jamaicensis
ACTGCTGGGGATGGAGGTGGCTGCGGGGCCGTGCCCGAGGAGCAGAGGGGCTGCGGGACGTCACCACGCCTCTCCTGCTGGCCCTGCGAGCGCAGCACATGGGAGCTGTCTCACATTATTGTGACAAGTAATTAGGTGATGTGAGCTGCTAAAAAATGACTTTATTAGGCAAAAGTGGCCTGTAAACATCCCAGAACAAGCAAGGCTGTTTCAAGAGCTCCAGATTGCACGGGAAGGTGGCTGCTCTCCTCCTGCTCCTGCGCCGTGCCCCAGCGGCGATATGGCACTGCGGTGGCACCGGGCACAGGGTTGGCACAGCCCAGCCTGAGCCTGCTCCTGGACAAGTGTTAATAAATCCACATTGCCGGGGCTGCTTTAGCACTGCCTCTAATTGGAGCCATAAAGTTAAACTCGGCCACTTAGGGTTCTGCTGGGAGCCGGGGCTTCCATTTGCAGGCTCCCCCGCGCAGAGGAAGGGCGCTGTGCTGGCTAATAGGTGTTAAAGCGGAGCATCACTTTTTAATAAGCCTCTTAATGGCATGACGCGGCTCCTTGGCAGCTTTGGGATGCCTCCATTATGAAACCCGTGTGCCAGGGGGAGCGAGGGAAGGTGGAAGCGGTGCCAGGGCTGCCATCTCCATGGGTTGGAGGTGCAGGGGTGATGAGCAGAGCCCAGGGGCACACCTGGGTGCTGTGTCTCCTTCTTTGGGACCATTCTCTTCATCATCAGGACATTCCTCTTTGTCGTGGTGCTGCTGTGGTGTCACACCTAGGGTGAAGGTCCTTGCTGCCCCTCGTCCTGAGTGTATCACCACCTCTGGTTTGGTGCTGTCGGAGCGATTCCAGGCCTCACCCCGCTCCTGCTGTGACTTGAAGTGGTGCCCGGCCGAGCAGGGCAGCTTCATCACCCCCTGGGGTACCCCCTGAAAGTGCTGGCTGATGGCATCCAGTGCAGTATTCCTCCTTCACTGCAAAAGACGCATAATTAATGGATAATAATCCAAAAAAATCAAAGCCCCTCCTTCCCCTGGTTCCAAAGGGGCTCCTCTCCCCCTGCTGCCCCGCGTGGTTGCTGACCCCAAGGGGACAGCACGGACGGGACCACGAGCTGCCCTGCAGAAACCAGCTAACTGGAACCAGGAGGGAAGCCTCCGGGCTGCTTCATCGTGGGTAATGCTTACAGAAAGGGCTGGGCTCCCAAGAAACAGGCACTATTTTTATCTAATCCCTCTGCTTTAATAACAGGGAGTTGGAGGGGGCTCGTTATTAGTAATTCAGAGGAGGGCGGATAAGAGTCCCCGATGATTTCTGCAGTCACGTGCTGCCCCGCTGCCGCTCCTGCCTTGGCTTCTCCCACCAGGAGGGGTGGGAGGATGGTGCTGGACGCATCCTGATGGTGCTGTACTCACCCAGAGCCTGGTCGCACTGAGGTTTAGCTACAAACACCCACAGGTAGGAAGCACTTGTCCAAAGTCAGGTCCCTACAGTGCTGGGGATGGGATGGGATGGATGGGATGGATGGGATGGATGGGATGGATGGGATGGGGTGGGATGGATGGGATGGGGTGGCATTGGTTGGGATAGGGTGGCATGGATGATGTTGGATGGGGTTGGATGGGATAGAAGGGATGGGATGGGATGGGATGGGTGGGATGGGATGGGATGGGGTGGGGTGGGATTGGATGGATGGGATGGATGGGATGGGATCAGATGTGTTGGGGTGGGATGGGATGGGATCAGATGGGATCAGATGGGACAGGACTTTCTGTATTCACTGCTGATGGGTGGGGGGGATTTGTCACTTCCAGACCAGGCAAAATTTGAGGCCAAAGCTGTGGAAGGGAATGGATGCAATTTTTGTCAGTTCCATCCGCGCCGGCGAATGCAGATCATGAATTACACACCCGCCAGATGACAGGCTGACATTTTAGCTCCAAACATTCTCCTATAATTAGAGAATCTAATGCAATACAGGGAATGGCTCCATTTTACACACACATTATCGTAATGCCTTTAAATAAGATAATTGATTATGCCTCTGCATAAGAAAGTAAAATATTCGGTGTAATTAAAACCGACATTCAGATTTTGGCATGCTGACAGGTGAGGCCATGTGTCATTTTATAAATCCTTAAAGTGATATTCACACCCACATTTGAGTTCTTGAAGTTTGGGGAGAAGAAGAAAATAAACCCTCGCTGCCGAGTTGTTTTTTCATCCTGAGTTCAAATGTGTTTTGAAGAGGGATTTCTTTCTCTTTTTATTTTTATTTTTTCATTCCTTCTGCTCTCATTTGTCTTCAGTTCAGCCTCATACTGCCAGCTGACACAAACCTGTGGTCACACCGCCAGGAGCAGGGGTGCTGGTAGATGGTGCCCAAGCAGGGGACCTGGCCAGCTCCCCGCTTGCAGCAGACCCCTGCGAGCAGTCCCTGCACAGCACCGCTGAGCTGCAGGCAGTGTCTGCTCCATCTTCGGTGCCAAAACCACCGCCTGGTGCTGAGGGGCTCAGCCTGGAGCAGAGACCTGCCTGTAGGAGCTGACAAAGGGCTTCGTGGCTGCCAGGAGCCTTGAGACCCTTCTGGCCAAGGAGCCTGCCCTGATGTGATGGATGGAGGCGTGGGGCAGCCCAGGATGGGACATTCCCTGGGGGACCAATTTTTGTGTCTGGAGGTGCCAAAAAACACTCAGGACCCTCTAAGAAACCTGCTGCCTGGGGCTCCAGCAGCTGCTGATGGTTTATGGCACCGATCTCCACCGCTGCTGGCTCACGCCTCCTGTGGTCACCGGGCTGGTGATGGGGTGTGAGGTCTGGGGGCTTTTCAGGGGATTCTTTAGGTCTTGAGAAATTCTCTAAGTCAGCGCAGATGCTGACCTGCTGCTTCAATATTTGCTGACTGCTGCACCTGGGAACTTTGCAAACAGAGGCTTGGACACTTTCAGCATACCTAAACTGCCCCAGGGCATGCTTCTGCTGAGAGCTGGGCAGAGTCCGGGCAAAGAATGTCTGCACCCTCTGCTTTGAATCCATCCCTGCCCCATCTGAGGGTGACACTGCTGATAAAAAGGAGCACCAAGGCTGTGAGCACTGAACCTGCCTCCTGTTGGTAACATGGACCTGGTGCAACCCGCTGTGAGGTTGCACCAGGCAGCACCCTGTTTCCTTCCGAACAAGCAGACCTGCTAAAGGCTCGTCCTCTGCAGCCAGGCTCACCTGCCAGTGACCTTCCAGCCTTCAACCCCGAGGACATGCTGGGCAGAGGGGACATCTCTGACCCTGTGTAGGGTCTGTGCAGGAACCTTGTGGCTGCTAGCACACCAGCTTTGCAGAAGGGAAGGTGCAGGAGGGTCTCGTGGTCCCTTGCTCCCTAACATTGCCACCTGGACTCCCAGTGACAGCCTTTTCCCTTTGTACCCACTGCCCCAGTTGCCTGTCCATCCCATTCCATAACCCCATCCCCATCCCCACCCCATCCCCTTCCAGCCCCCTGGGGCCCCAGAATCCAAGCTGACCATCTGGGCAGGGCCCAGGCGAAGGCAGGAGGAGGAGGAGGAGGAGGAGGAGGAGGAGGGGGCGAGGAGCGGCAGGCAGCTCTGTCTGCTCTGCTCGCATTACCAGACGGCTCTGGCTTTCTCCCCCTCTCTCTAGGCCATTACCGCGGGCTCGCGGGGCTGCGGTTGGCAGCGCGGGGCGCCGGAGCCCGCTGGGACGCTGGCCCTGCAGCCTTCCTCCGCTCTTAAGTGGGCTTGTAAAGAAAACCACCCCCCTGTGCCTGGAAAACAGAGCCGTGTTAACCCCGGCTTGTTTACACGCAGCGCCCGGCCTCCCTCCTGCAGCCTCCCAGCCTCCCCTCGGCAGGGTGACAAGGACGAGGGCAAACGGCCTCGCTCCTGGATGTCCCGGGAGTGCATCGGCCTGAGGGGACAGCGGGGCGTGGGGCAGGTCCTGGGGGGGTGCTGTACCTCGTAACCTGCGTGCTGGTACCCGTCCTGCAGCCAAAGCCTGAGGCCAATGCGGCTGTGGGCTCTGGCTGTGTCACCCCAGGGAGCAAGGGCGGCCCTGGCTGTGGTCCTGCAGCCCCCAGGAGCAGCCTCCAAGGTCTCCACGAGAGCACTCGTGCACAGATAAATGGCACACAGGCACCTGAGGCCATGGCAGGTGAGAGGACGCCTCAGTGCAAGGTGGTTTTCCTTGGCTGGGTTGAGAATTTGTGTGGATCTGGATTTCTGGGGCTGCCTCCTGCACCCCTCAGCATCCCGCATCCCTCGGCACCCTGTGTCCCCCAGGTCCCCAAGGCACTGCCCTGTGCGTGGATTGGGACCGGAGGGAGGCTGGTGGGGCAGGGAAAGCTCCCTGAGGTGCCTGCCCAGGGCAGTTCCTTTCCTTGAGGGTCTGACACCCCCGGGTGATGGATCAGCCCACAAAAGGGGCACTGGACAGAGCTGGGCCACCCCGCTATCTCCTCCTTACCCTCAGCCATTCTCCCTGACCTCCCACTCCCCCTTTCTCACCTGATTCCAACAAGACCACCCAGCAGTGTGCTCTTCCCAGTGTTCCCACTGCTCCCAGCTCCCTCACGTTCACCCTGCTCACGACGAACACCCCGTGAACCGCGTCCCCCTTCCAAGCACCGCCTGGACGTCCCCAGCCCCGGCTGTGCCCTGCTGCTGGCACGCAGCCCCCGGGCGGTCCCCCCCCGAGCCCCCACGCAGGTTCCCCAGCCTGTCTCACGCTCCGGCACCAGCTCTCCCCCCCTTCCTCCGCCTGCGCCCGCTCCTCACCCTCGCACACCCCCGCGGGATGATGCACGCCGCGGAGGAGCGTGCGCGAGCGGCATTAGTCACTGCTCCCGTGGGAGGAAGGCTGCGAGCAGAGGAGGAGGAGGAGGAGCACAGCCACAACGCGGAGCGAGGCCATGGCCACCGGTGGTCCCTCTCCTGGGGGGGCTCCTGAGCAGCCTTGTTGGGGAGGAGCAGCCAGGTGCGGGGGGAGGAAGCAGGACCGGAGGGCAGAAAGGCAGTCACAGGGTGGGTGAGAGCTGTTTCGGGGGGGCTCAGAGCAAAGGGATATCCCCCTTCGAGCAGTTTCCAAGAGGTGGCAAGGAGAAGACACCCTGGCCAGCTGCCCTGCACCCTGCGGAGCCCCACGGGATTGCTCCCCAGAGAACTCTCTGCCCAGCCCGGGGCCGCTGTGCGTTCCTTGGCCGAGAGGCATGGAGCTCAGCTCTGGGACAAGCTCTGTTCTCCAGCCACCTTCCTATCTGCAGCTTCCAGTCCCGTGGAGAGTGTGGGCAGCAGAGAGAGGAGAAAGCACCTCAGCAGCCTGCTTGTGCTCTCTCCTTCCTTACAGCCAGCCCAGCCCTGAAGAGCAGAGCAGGGGGCAGGTGGAAGCACAAAACTCTGCCTCTCCCCCCCTCTCTGCCACCTGTACATGTCCCTGCCACCCCTCTCCAGACCCAGGGGTTTTGCTGTGCACCGACAGCCCCCAGGTGCACCTGGAGCCAGCAGCATGCAAGGCAGGAGCACACCGTGCACAGGGCCAGTGCCGGGCCCCGTGAGCATCCCTCTGCCCCAAGCTGCTGCTTCTCAGCTGTCCTCGTGCCACACACCCGGGTCTGCTCCTTGTGTCCCCATCTGTGTGTCACACACGTCCCTGTGGCTGCACCTGAGCCTGTCTCAGCCTTGCCCAGCACACACAAGGCACACCACTCCATACCTGTATGTTGTGCCTTTTTACCGTATCCCAGCCCTCTCCTGTGCTTCCAGCTCTCATCCCATACACTGTCAGGCTGCTGTGACACTGCTTTCCCCATGGACCACGAAGGGATTAAAAAGATCATCCAGACGGGGGGAAAAACGACACTTTGGAGCATTAACTGGTGCGCCCAGCTCCAGCCCTGCCCTTCTCCCGACGGGGGCTGGGTTGCCAGCCTTGGGCTGGTGTCCTCAATCCCATCCGTGCTCCCCGCTCCTTGGGCTTGCCAGCAGAAGACGAGCACAAGGCTTTCAGCAGGGGCTGCCGGTTTATCTGTGGGCACCGGCACACCGATGCGCTGACGGACAACTAATGAATCACAGCATCCCTTATGCACCAACTTCTTTGAAATGCAAAGCACTCCCTTGGTATTTCGGCCCAAAGTGAAGCCGGGTAGGTAGAGAAGAGACGGGTGGGAAGCTGCGCAAGGTAACGTTTCCACCTCGTGTCTGGCACGGTGATTGCATCAGCATTAATTACAGCGAACCTGCTGCCCTTTAAAGCAGCTCGGCACACAGCGTGTCCTCAGCCTTCCTGCCTCGGGCTGGCTCTGGCTCTGAAACAGTCTCTTGCATGCATTCAAACCAGTTTGTAATTAACAATCACATTGTTTTCCTTTGAATGTCAACAGAGAGAGAGGAAACAGAGATGGAGAGCTGGGATGCCGATACGGCTGGGGATTATTTTGCTTTCGCGAAATGATTTTTCCCATTTTGCAGCAAATTTGGTGCTGATGAAAGGCTGGGGGTAGCGGGCTGGCAGCCCGGGAGGCTTCACTCACCCCGTGTGGCACGAAGCCTGGGGAGCAGGCAGACATCAGGAAAAGTGCTCTCCCGTACCTGTGGGGAGGCAGGAAATTTGGTCTCGGCTGCCCCGCTCCCTTCGCCCCATGTTCTTGGTGCTCACACAGAAGATATCCCTGGCACCGTTGTTGTGTTCACAGAACAGGACCTGATGGAAAATCCTGCGGAAAGGGACGAGGAAAAGCAGGATTTTCTGGGCTCTGCCACAGGCTCCTGAGCTACCCAGTGTGTTGGAGCAGAGGGGGCTTCATCTGAAGGCTTGGCTCTGCAGACAAGAAGCAGATTACAAACTTCTTCAGTCCTGGTGCAGAGCTCGGATGGGAGGATTGCTCCCTCCATCTGTTTTCTCATTGACAATCTGCCTTCGAAAGCCATCGCTTGCATAAATCTGGAGAAAGCGTAAATGCAGGAGCACCTGAATATTGTTTAACAGATGGGGACACACATTTTTCAGGCGGAGATTTCCCTTCCATCGCCTCACTTATTTTAGTGGTGTTTTTTAGGACCATCCCGTGGCTGCCTGGCAATGAGCTGGCATCCCAGCCTCCGGTCTGCGGCCACGCGAGTTAATTTTCAGCAGCAAACTTCACTGTGTGAGCACTCTTGTGACATTTCTGAAACTCGCTTTCATCTCCTTCGGTGCCTTCCCTTCCAACTAAATTCACATTTCTCATCAAAGCGTTTCTGGAGGATCGTTGGCTGGGAGAAAAGCCATGCCCCTCTCTTGAAATTCATTCCGAAACCCTCAAACAAACACCATTAAATACAAAGCCAAGTTTTGCGCCCTGTCAATGCCTCTGCCCACGTGCACTTCTCTTCCCTCCCTCGGCAGGCGGCCCGGGAGCTGCCCTCCTGGTGCCAGCACTCTCTTCTTGCACCTTCCATCCCCGACGATCCAGCACCTTTCCTGCAGCGCCGTTCAGCTTCATCGACCCAAGGGCCACTGCAAACCTCCAAACAGAAACACAGCCGCGGACTGCTGAATGGCAGGAAGGAAATTGCTTTGTGTGCAACCTTTTCACAGCTCCGTGCGAGCAGGCTGGGACCCCCAGGACTCGAGGACTGCGGAGAGCTGCGCACGGAGCTGGCTTCCCCTCACATCCCTGGTGGGAGCAGGTCAGCATTTTCAGGCAGCAGCATTTCACGTGGATACGGGAGGGAACAAGAAGCTGCTGGAATTGCAGCAGGTGTTTGGGTACTCTTGATGGACGGGGTGCTGTTCCCTCCTGGTGAGCCTGAGGATGCCAGCCTGGCTCCCTCACCTCCCGTCAAGCACAGGGACACAGTGATGCCATGGCACTGACCCCTGATGCTCAGAGCTCAGGAGCCTCATCTCCAAATTCAAACAACAACATTAAATCCTGTTTTCTTTTCCCTTGCCTTATGGCTCTGGAACTAGTAGGTTGTACTCAAATACCACTCACAGCTTTTATTTCTCCCCCCCTCCAGCCACAAGAGCTAGAACTTTTCCTTTTTTTTACATTTTTTTTCTCAGTGTAAACTGGAAGCTGAGTCTTGCTGAATCACCTGTATCGGGGAACTGCAGATTTAAGGAAAACACCGAGTATTGGGAATTTGCAGTGTACACGTGAGACTTGGCAGCGCCGCCGGGAAATGAAACCAAAAGGTGATGAAAAGTGGCCGTGCTGGGGAGGACAGCACGAGGGTTGTGTTTGAGGGGCAGAGACAGCCCTGGTCCAAGGGCAGGACCGCACGGCTGTGACTGAAAGCTGTGTCTTGTGACGGATGAACGCTGCGGGGTGCCACATCAGGTGGAGAGGGCAGGCAGAAGGTCAGCCCAGCCTGGCTGCTCCCCTCCACTGCGCCTGCACCTAACGGGGGATCAGAGGTGAAGGGTGGTCTCTTCTGGGTGAGGTGGGCAGTGTGGGGCGATGCTGGACCAGCAGCAGGGGGTGTGGGGTGGAAGCTGGAAAAGGGGAGGGACAGAAGGGATAAGGCTGAGAAGTGGGAGAAACCCAGCAGATGTCCACAGAGCCACCTGCATGGCTCCTTCAGGCAAGCCCAGCTGGACCTGAGCAGCTCTTTACCAGCATGTGGGCCCCCACAAAATCCAGCTACCAGGAAAGTCACAGCTGGAGAAGAGAGGGGAAGCATAAGAGAAAATATGCGTGCAGAGGATGGACCCCAAATTTCTCAGTTTTCCTCTCTCTTTCCCTTTCCTCTCTGTTCTTCAGTTGTCGCACTCTTCCTGGGAGAAAGTGGCTGTTGGAAAACAGAGAGAGAAGACGACAAACACTGCTGTGGAATTATTTAACGAGCCAGAATGAATTGCATTTGAAATCATTTAAATGGGATCTGGGAGTATTTAACTGCAGCACAGGAACTTAACAAGAGTGGGAAAGGATTTTGCACTAATTGCTGGCAATGATATACCTACGGAGAGAGAACATGCAGCAATTAGTAAGCAAGGCTGTAATTTCAGCCTAAGGTCTCTGCCTGCCCCGGAATGTGGTGTGGATTATCTGCTGGATGGAAGACAGGGGCCCTGGTCCTCAGGTGCCTGCAGAAGGTAGCAGCAGAGGTTCTTGCTAGTAAGTCATTAATTGAGTTTTTCACACAGGAGATGGGTCTGGTCAGCCCGGCATGGCTCAGGCTGGTAAAAGCAAACAGATCTTAAAGCCTCACCCCAACCCATGCTGTGCACCTGCAGGGCCTGATCCTGCCTCTGCTCCAAGCCTGGACCGTGGGACTACAAGCAGTGGAAAGGGGCTGAGGACCAACGGGATGGGCTCCTGCTGAGCTCCAGGGCATCCCTGGGGCTCCTGGTTTGGGAAGTGGCAGGATGAGCCCAGGGAGGTGGTGCAGGACCCTGGGATGATGGTCTGCAGGAGGGCAGAGGTGGGGGCACGGAGCCCCCAAACTGAGCAAGGGGTCCTGCAACGATGGGAGGAGGAGGGATGGGATGCTACAAAGGACTCTTTTGCTCACAGCCGTCCCCGGAGGCTGTCCTCGCCACAGGGGGAGGCAGAAAGCCACAGGTCTTGGCTGAGCCTCTGCCCCCGTCAGCTGCACGCAGCCTCCGCCAGCCTCCGCTCATTGTTCCCGATCCCCGTTCTCTCCCCGCGATGCCTCCGTCTTTGGTTTTTGTCTTTCAATCAGTTTTCATCTCAGTAATTCCTGTTCAATGGTTAGTCCCTGATCTTTCTAATTGAGATCAGAGCTTCGTATAATAGGGAGGGGGGAGGGAGACTATTTTTAATTTGCTACGTTCCCATTAATAACAAGTTCTAATTAAAAAACCTCCATCTTCCATCCTCCCAAGTTCAGAGGAAAACTCTGTGACTTCTGTTGGAATCTTCTCCTGATAAATTGGTACCACAGCCTCCTAGAACAGCTGGTCCTCTTTAGCAGGCATAGTAATTAATGGGAATAATAAATGCATTCAAAGCAGGTCCGTAACCCTCCTTTGTGCACTCAGACTTCTCTTTGCATTGCAAGAGACGCACATCAACATTTCCACTTAACAAACTGAGGCGCTGCCTGGTTCTGACAAACCCAGTTTCACTTGCACCTTGGGGCACGAAGGGTGCAGGGGACAGGGAGGTTCCCTGCTGCAGGGGGGTACATGGGCCCCCAGGGTGGTGGGCAGCTCCCTGCAGCTCTCTGCCACCCAGGAGCAGGGTGCTCTCGCTCAGGTGCATGGCTGGCACAATGCAAACCCTTGCCTCTCAAAACTCATGTGGATATTTTGGGATGTTCGCATGTTTTTACACCTGCCCAGTTCTCCTAATCACTGGCTTTTTCACCGCAGCACCTCCATGGGGATGCCCAACGAGGCTTTGCAAGAACTGAGCAGAGTTTTCATGTGCCGACCCTTCCAGGCTGGCCAAGGCCAGCCCTGGCTGTGTTCCTGCATGACACTGCCCTGCTACCATGGCAGGGGATGTAAAGTGAAAAGGAACCTCAGGGAGGGAATTTGCTTTTTCGCTTGTGCAAGAAGAAAGGAGACCAGGATTTTCCTTTCTCCCCAGCTCCTCCTTTTCTGTGTCCATCTCACTGCCTGGGATGCATTAGGGCGGACAGGCACTGCTGCCTTGCAATATCCATGCAGTGAGACTGAGAGGAAGGTGGAGCGGACACATAGCATAGGCTATAGCCACACTGAGAGCTGAGGAGGAGACCCAGGTGTCCTTCCTCCCTTTCCTGGGCACACAAGACCAGCACATGGGGCCAGCCCTGCTCCAAGGAGGGGCTGCATCCAGCCTGGGTCTGCAGAAAAAGCAGAAGATCCAGCAAGCCACACACCCTCTCCTCCCTTTGTGCAGGTCTCCATTTATACCAGCTGCAGGCCTGGGCTTCTTGGGCACGCAGATCAGCTGTGCTGGCGATGGATGGCCTCCCCGTATCCCCCTCACTTGCTTTTGTTCGCTGCTCCTGAGTTAATGGCTTCGTCTCAGGAGTGGCCAAAGCGGGAGCCATCAGCGCAGCTCTCCCCGAGATGAGCAATCTGTCCCGAGCAGTGATTTCAATTAAAGGGTCATTAGTGTGAAATCTTATCCAGCCCGGCTCCCATTTGCCATCAGGAGGTCCTTCTCCTCCCCGTCCCAAGCCCTGTGCTGTGGTTAGAGCGCACTGCTCCTGCTGGAGCCCTCCCGTTTTGCTAAAACACAGCAGCTGCTGCTAATAAACAAACATATTGATCATGGAGATAGGGGCTGTCAGGGACTTAATTCATGAATGAAATGTGCTTAAGAGTGCCCGGTAGGCAAGGGCTCTGCCTGGAGAGCTCAACCAAGATGGTGCTCGGAGGTAGGAGCAGAGGAGCCTGGTTAGTGCTGGGGTGTTGCAGTCTGGGGCTGGTGTAAGGGGCTGAATTTATCTGTGGGACAGAGAGGAGCAGAGCAAACGTCCCCTTTGTCATTCCATGCCATCACTGGCAGGGAGGGATGTGTTTCTGAGGGCTGTTATTCCCTCCTGCTGCAGCATTCAGTATGAAGCTCCTGGTGCCTGAGGGGGGCTTCTGACCCGCTTGTGGCAGCATCAGGGCAACCCAGCCATTGGTAGCTAGTTTAAGGAAAAACTACAAAATACTGCCCAAAAGCTACTCCTGTGAGTCCCGCTCGTGACAAGTGGTTCTTTCTGATTCGGGATCAGACTTTCCCTCCACCAGCAGACGCTCTCCCTGCGTGTGGAATGGGCACTGTGTGTACCGCTGAGGTACTAATGCCTGCCATTGTTTCCAAATTGTTGTCATTGTCTGGAATTGTATCAAAACAAGGTGCAATCAGCTTACAGAAAGATCCCGCACAGCCAGGGGCTGTAATTACAACAGATGAATATTTGAATATAGCCTTTATAGGTGCAATAACTTACACCGAAATAACCAAGGATATAGGTTGGGCTGTAAAAGTTTTGTGTGATTTTGGTATTAGCCACACCAAAAGGCGTTGTTAAAATAGGCCTGAGTATTTATGGTCCTGGGACGCGGAGGCCTTGCTGAGAGCCTGATGAATGAACTCCCAAGGACAGGAATAGTTGTCAGCCTGAAATATTTATCAGCCTGGACTCTCCTTGTGTTTCACGCTGCAGTTTTGTTACCTCCACTTTTCTCCCTGTCTTCTGGCTTTGGAGCTGAGGTTCCCTGGGCAGGAGGACGTGGGGCAGCAGGGAGGCTCTCTGCTGGGCAGGGCAGCCTCCTGTTGGAGGAGGCAAGTCCAGTCCTGGCAATTTTCTCTCTTCTCCCCACAAACATGTGGGCAGTGACCACTGCTTGACCCAGCTGTGGTATTTGGCACTGACCCTGCTGCTTGTCCTGCCTTGCCTCCTGCCACAGGGGCAGTGTTTTGGGGCTCAACAAAGAGATTTCTGCTTCCTGCACAGCGGAAGATGGAGGTGGAGTGCCTTCCCCAGTGTGTTTCTGTCTGCTGCTCTAACACCTTTGCCGTGTCCCTCTGCTTAACAAGAGGTCAAAGGAGCCCCAGGCCACGCAGACGAGGTGGGTTGTCCATCGTTCTGCATCTCATCCTTCCCGTATCGACAGCACGACCCCGTTCTCTGTCTCCCCTCCAGTTCCTGTGTCAGCAGGACAGGGACCTGGCAAGGCTGAGCTGGGAGTCCTGGATGAGCTGGGAGGACCAGGATTTCAGGCACCTGCTCAGAACCTGATCTCACTGACAGGGAGTTTCCAGGCTCCTGGGGTCTCCAAGACACCCGGGGCCTGCAGGTTAATGAATGTCTCGGTGTTATCCCCTGGGTGAGGGGCTGACAGCTCCCAGCGCTTCACCCGCGGCAACCACTAGCAAGGCACATTTCCTGGAGGATTCTTGGAGCTCCCACTGAAAGGTCAGATCTCTCAGCGAGATGAAAAGCTCTCTTCTCCCTTCTAGCTGTTCCATCAATACTTGTTTTTCCTCTCCATTTATTTTTACCTTCCTGCTCAGAAAAAAAATAATACATAAAAAAGGGGTGGGAAAATGCTGCTTCCCATGACATGTTCTACTGCTCAGGCCAAAAACCCCAATACGCTTTGGGGGCAACAGGGAGAGCCCAGAGATGCTGAGGGTGATGCAGCTGTGAGGTTGGGGTGCAGAGGGGACACCCGATCTTCTCCAGCCAGAGGCAAGGCACAGGGCTTGTCCTCCACATGCTCCCTTCCAGTTGTTTGGGCACCTTTCTGGGTTGGGTGGCTGCTCCTTCCAGCAGCTAACCCTAGGGTTTGGGCATGGGCACACTTCAAGCTGGGGAATGAGCCCCCTGCCTGATGTGGGAGCTCTGTGGAGAGATCAGGAGCCCTCACTCTTGCTCATGACGTTAATAGCTCTCTGCTGGGTTCCCGTGTAATACAAGTCGGGGGGAATATCCCTTAACCCATCGCTGGGCCCTCCCGTGATGATTCCTCCAGCTGCAGCACACCTCTCCTCCTCTTCCTGACCCGATCCCTCCCTCCTGCCCCGTCTCTGCCTCATTTCTCTCTCAGTCATTATGGCCCTCATCCAGCAAAGCACTTACACAGGTGTTTCACCCAGACAGTAACCTGGGAGCCCCCCGCAGGAGGCACCTGGACACCTCTGGGGCTGTCGTGGAGAAGTCAGGACAAGCGCCCAAGCCCCCCATGCCACAAAATTCAGGGCACGATGCTTGCTGCCCTACAGATGAGGAACAGCTCAGAGTGCTCTGTCACAGAGGGAAACGCACCCCCTGTGTGATCAGCACCAAACCCTCTGCCTTTCACCCCAAAAAGCCCAAGGCTGGAGGTTGGCTCCTTGCACTGGTGTGGTGTCTCTGCTGCTCGGCCCGGGAACAAGGCGTGGATAAGACAGCGGGGCTTAGATTTCAGGACTTAAATATTCAATTAATCAATGGAATATTCCATTAGCGTAATAATCACTTGGCATCGCCTGATCTATAGGTACATCTCAGCTGGGCCTCGCAAATTGATTTCTGATGAACTCCTAATTGACTGCGCAGGCAGGAGAGGACCTGTCGGGGCGTGCTGAAGCAGGGCCCGGGGGGGCTCTGGCAGTACCACCCCCCTTGGAAGGGGAGGGGGCAGGGGGAGGTGTGATTTATGCCCCATTTATCACGACAGCCTCTACCCTATCCTGTTTTATTGGTCCCAAGTGAGGCATGAGAGCTTACAGCTTTAATGCGGAAATTTGCAGGCAGCCGGAGGCCCCCGTGAGCTGCTGACAGCTGCTTGTCACTTACGGGGTAGGTGCCAGGGGGGACCTTAAATCCTGAACCTCTTAAGGCAGGATGCAGCCGTGGATTGGGTCGCATGGGGAAGGATGAGTTGTTTTTTTTTCCAGTGCTCTCCATTCTCCATAGAGCCAGGCCAGCAAAGCCATGGGGGTTTTGTCCCTGCCGATGTGGCTCAGTGCCTATGGGGATGGGTGTGCATGGAGAGAGGCAGTGGGTGACACACACGTCCCTTTTTCTTGGCCATCGTGGAGCCCTGCATCCTGTGCTCTGCCCTTTCTGATCATGGTGCTGGTCCCCGAGGGCAGCAGATGCTGCAGGGACACTGGGTGGGATGTGTGGGCTTTGTCATGCCACTTTGTGCCATGATTTCATGAAAACTGGGAACGACAACATCAACGAAACCAATCAACGCATGCGGCTGGCTGCTGGATTTTAGGAGAAATAGCTGCATTTTTCAAACACAGAGAAGTGACTGTAACTTCCTCTCCATCCTCTACCTGCATTAACTTAAGAGACAGCCAGGTGCTTAAAGGTTACTTTGTAGGCAATGACTGCTCTGTAAAGGGCTACTCATCTCTAACAGAGATAGCTTTTCTTTTATTGAACATCAGCCGGAGTGGCTGAAACCTGATAAAAAATACAGAGTGATAGCTTTTTCTTTCTGTTTCCAGTGAGGAATAATAACCAGTAAAATAAAAAGGCAATTGCCTCACTGTATGCACTGCGTTAAGCAATGGCTTTGTGTGGCAGAGAATGCAGCTTAGGTAAATGCCCAATTAGAAAGATTTTGATGGAAGAATCTTGAATCACCATGTCTGAACACGTCCCGTCCTTTGTCGTGTTCCCCCCCCCCCCCCCCATTTCCATCGCCACTGTTTCTAACCTCATCTATTTGTTTCCCAGGCAGGAGATTTAGGTGGCTGAAGCCCCACGTGTAGGGTTTAGGTGAGAAATTCCCCCTGGGGCAATCAGAGCTGGGCAGAAAATGGCAGTGTGGTTTCAGGGGGTGGCTTTCCTCTGGGACGTGCACGCCTGTCAGTCAGTTTGGGTTGGTTCTTCTTTGTAACAAGCACAGGGTTTTATGCAGAAGGGGTTTCTGACTGCCCCCCAAAATGGAAATAGCAGCCGTGTCTCCATGGAGAAGGTGACTTCTCCTACACCCCAAACCAGGCTGGAAATCAGAGCCTTCCTGTGCTTGTAGCTGCTGGTTTCTTCAGAGCAGTCCTGACTGATGAGGTCTGACTGACTCCTAGTTTGTTTGTTTTTGTTATTTTTCAAATGAGTGTTTTTAATTACCCCGTGAGCAGAGCCAGAAATGCAACCCATGGTGGAAATCCAACCAAGAGGAGTGGGGCTGCAAACAGGGAGGCAAAGCCCAAGGCCTGGGGGGACCTCCACAGGCACTTCCCCTGCCACCAGCTCCACCTGAGCCCCTCCCAGGAGACCCCCTTTTCTCACCCGCCTTGGGCACCTTGACCTCAAGCACTCCCCTTGGGATGCCTGAGCAGCCTGACTCCCCTCCTGTGCCAGGTCCTGAGTACGTGGTGCTATTTAGCTGCCCTCAGGGCTAGATCTGTTGTCTGTATGTGGAGCAAGCCACAGGCATGGCTTGGGTACGGCTGAGGCTCAGCCCTTGAGAGCCGAGTACCCTCAGGCAACCCTGGCCCACTCCTGGTACCTGCAGCACCCATGGCTGTGGGATGGGGATGTGATGCACACTGAGAGAAGCCCTCTCAAACCCTCACCAAATCCTCCAGATTGAGGATCTGTTCATACTCATGAGTGTTTAGTGCTTATATCCGCAGTATAAAGAGAAGACCCTTGATCTTCAAAGCTGTCAGCCCCAATTTAACCAGCAACATGAAGTTCAATTAAAAGTTACATTACATTTTTCCCCGTTTGCGTGTCCCTCTCACTTTTTTTTTCCTTTTAATGCAAGCTGCACGACATATGGGGCAACCACGCTGCGTGCGCTTAGGCAGCGTGTCCAGTCCTCGGTGTGTCACAGATTCCCCCACAAACGTGGAGGCTATTAGGCAGAAGTTATTAAGTGTCATTATTAATATGCTGGAATATGACAGGAGAGGATTTATTTTTATGCTGGCGCCTTGGCAGCCAGAACAGAGGTGGGCGCGAGGTTGTTCTCCTCCGCTTGTGGACATGGGCTTGTGGGGAGGGTTTTGTTACCCTCTGCCCCCCCTTCAGCCCCTGCCTGGTGCGTTTTGGGGCTGGTGGCAGTCAGTTCCAGTGGGATGAGCGGTGTCAGGATGCTCAGGTGCCACCTATGGCATCAGGAAGAGCTCAATGAAGCCACCTCGGCTTTTTATAGGGTGCTTGGTGGTTGTGGTGAGACCTGGGAGCAGGAATGCCACCGGGAAGGCACTGGGATTTCCCAGCTCTCCTCCACCAAAAAAAAGGGAAAGATGTGAAGAAAGCGAAGCTGCTTCAGAAAAATCCCATCAGAAGCTGAATTTTGATCTTTCTAGGAAAAAACACGCTTCTTCTCCATGTTCTGTGCCGTTTTCTGTGTGATGAAATGCCATTTTCTGTGTGATGAAATACAGTTCCTCTCCTAAATGAAGCTACAGGCAGTTTATTAGCCTAGCTAATTAACCCACAATCAGCATTTCGCTCTCCTCTAATCACAGGCTGCTCACACCCTCGGATCACGGAGTGCAGCCATGCTACAGCACATGTATTTATAAAGGGAAAAAAAAAGGAAAAAAAGCATGCGACACGCCGTGTCCCCTGTTTACAGGGACGATGTCGGTGCCTCCAGACATGCGATGGGGCTGGGGTGGCTCTGAGGGGTGACGGTGAGCCCTGCAGTCGGGGTGCTGGTGGCTGGATGCCCTCGGCTGGTTTGGGATGGAGCAGAGCCTGTGAGCCCTTCATCGCCGCCTCGGCAGGACTGTTTCCTGGGGGCTCTCGTTTCCCTGCCTCTCCAGCAGTGATCCTTCCACGAATACACACCAGATCTGCAGAAAACAAAATGTATAAAACACCTACGGCTTTTCATTTGTTATTTTTTCCCCTCTGCTTGTACGCTCGGTGCCACCTTCCCCAGCACCTGTCTCTTGCCCTCCCGGATCCTTGTGGGTGGATGCTCAGTCCCCCGCTCCAGCCAGACAAAATGGGTTTGGCTTTCTCAACATTTCCTTGTAAATCGGGTTTCCGATTATTGCCGCTGCCCTCTGAACTCCCTCCGATTCGTCACTCTGTTCCCGGTGCTGCGATGCGCCGGCCACGGAGAGACGATGTTTGAAAACATCCTCAACCCGGGCGGCGATCTAACGAGGCAGCGTATAAAAATATCGTTACACGGGGAGCTGAAGGCATTGTGCAGCTCTGTAATCATTTTCAAGATGGTAAAATCATTCTGCAAGGACAGCCTGTCTCCACTCTGATAAAATCAGGGCCAGAAAAACAGCCCGGCGTGGAGGAACAAATTGCAGAGTGTTTTTTTTTTATTATTATTTTTTTCCAAAGATTTATTTTTAAATAAGAGAGCTGTCATAAAGTGGGACAGATGTTGAGAAGATCAGGTGCAAGCAAAACCATCCCCTCCAGCCTGCTCTCCCTCTCCGGATCCACAAGACCTGTGTGTGCAGAGGGCGATGAAGAAGACACCTTATGCCAAGAAGATGCCCAGAAAGCTGGATAAGAAGGTCATGTTTGAGCCAGGGATACAGCTAGGGATGGGTCTACCTTGATTTCCACCACTTTGCCCCGGGTTTTTCTTCTCCCCTGCCCCAGCATCTTCCTAATCCCCATCTCATATGCTGGGGAAAGGTGAATTTAATTCTAGGCTATTGAAATGTATAACACATTTCTTGAAAAAAAATGTAACCCGAGTTAAGAGGGAGTTCTGCTTTTTGCTAAACCACTTTTTTTTTCTTTTTTTTTTTTTTTTTTTCTTTCTCTGCATTTTCCTTTGTCTTGTAAACATGCATTGCGTAAGTCCTCTGTGCATTCACTGGGTGCTCACAGCATTGTCCTCAAGGGCCATTGTTTGGGTTAATTTATGCCGGGTTAGGCATCACCCTTTGGAACAGGTCCAGAGCCGTGGTGAGGCAAATCTTGATTTATGTCTCCCCCTCCCTTAAAAATAAAGAAATAAATAAATAATTGAGGAGGAATTTAGGAGTTCCAAGGAGAGGAGAATGGAGAATTCAGGACAGTTTGCACCCATCACTCACTCCTGGCAGGAAGGCTGGGATGATTTGGGGTTGGTTAGCAGAGACCTCTCATCTGTTTGCAGAGAAAAGGAAAATTAAATCTCATGGCCTGTTTGTGAGAGGAAATTGCCCAGAATAGCTCTGACAGAATAAGCTATTCCACAATAGCTCCCCATGCGGACACTCGAGCCACTTTGTTCCAGGCTAATTAGTGTGCTTCCAAGCGGAGTAATTACTTTGGAAGGGAAATCTCTCTTCTCCCACAAAGGGTGTCTACATGGAGGGAGCTATCTGGGAATGGCACGAATGCGCCGTGGCTGCTCCACCGGCCGGCATCGCCTTGTTGACACCTCCCGGGCTCGGGGAGGGACCGCCGGTGGGAGGGATGCTCAGGGGGCAGGAGGCGGCAG
Source organism: Oxyura jamaicensis (assembly GCF_011077185.1). Classification (NCBI taxonomy): domain Eukaryota; kingdom Metazoa; phylum Chordata; class Aves; order Anseriformes; family Anatidae; genus Oxyura; species Oxyura jamaicensis. The sequence goes on from NC_048902.1 coordinate 13,984,883, forward strand.
GGAGGGAGAACCTCCCTGGCTATCTAAGTGAGGTGGGCTCAGGTGGAGCCCCACTGCTCGCTTATGCATCCCAGAAGAGGAGATGATTCAGAAATTAGAAAAAAAATAGCGTCAATCCTGTTATTCCTTGTCCTTTTTTCATTCCACTGTTTTATGGCCATGTTATTAAAAGTCTGCTCTAAGGGCTTTTTTTTTTTCCTCTCAGAATGTCTCTCTCTCTTTTTTTTTTTTTTTTTTTTTTTTTTTTTCCTAAAAGCATTCTATTTCTCACCTACTTTGCTACTGACTCACTGGAGAGCCTAGATTTAGTCTAAACGTTTCTCAGGAGACTGCCTGGTGTCTCACATGGCTCGTTCCCTGTAATTCATTGCAAAGTTCTTTTTATAAAAGACCAGGGCTTCTGCGAGGAGGAAGACGGGGCCATATAGCCAGGTTTGGTGCCGAAGACATGGTCTGGCTTTGATTTCCTGGAGGTGGCTGCCGACCTTCTCCATGCTGCTTTCGCCAGCTTATGCCAGGGGACCCAAGATCAAGTCTCCTGGTGAGGCCTCTTCTACACCGTTTCTCATGGAGGAGAAATATTTGCACTTGCCTCGTTGGTTTTTGAGTTGGTCCTGACAAAACGTTGATACCAAAGAGACAGGAGAAATAACAGAGGAGGTTCTAGGTCCCATCTCCAGCCCCTCCAGCACCCTGCCTACATTCAGCACCTGAGAGCTATGGCCCAAAGCAAACTCTCAGCTGCACTCCTATCTTATTCAGAGCTGCTGAGAGTCTCAGCCCAGCCTCCTGTTCTTCTCACATTGTTTCAAAGAAGGGAGACAAAGGTCCTACTCTGCTTTTCTGGAGCTTCTAGCCCTTCGCCGTCAGGTTATCCTTCCCCCAGGGCTCAGCCCATACATGTGGTGGTCTGGTGTATGGACAGGGCAGAAAGCGGGGCCTGGATGGTCCACTTTGGATCCCTTCCTCCTGGAAAAAAATCAAAACAACTTCATAAGCATTTTAGTGTCAGTTGGAGAGATTCTCTCCAGCCATAAACCCTGGCACGGTCCATAATTACACACACGGTCTGCCCACTCTGGAAAATTGATACTTACATGGTCCGCTGGGCCCCGTGTCCCTGAGTCGCTGTCAAAATGCAGATCAGCCATTCCCGGGGGAGCTGAACCCTCCTTCCAGAGAAGTGCTAAAAGACAATGGCTGAGAACTTTTTTTTTTTTTTTTTTTTTTTTTTTTTTTTTTTCCCCTTTTAATGTACTTTCTCCTTAAGCTCAGACTCCACAGGGTCCCAGAGACACTCTGTGGTGGGGAATAAAGTGGGTTCTGCAGGAACCTGGCTGGGAGAGGTTTTTTTCCTGCCTTCTAGGGAGATTTTGGGATGGACTGAGGAGCCACCAAGATGCTCAGATGTGCCCTGGTGGCTGCAAGTCTTGTTGGGGTGAGTCCTGCGGGTCTCCAGGGCTGGCGAAGAGGTGGAGAGAGGGAGGTGGGCTTGTGGTCTGAGCCACCAGCACGTAAATCTAGGAGCTGCCACCTCTTCCAGCAGCCTCCAGCTGGAAGCTGGAGGACATGTGGCAGGTCTTGTAGCTGGCATCTCTGGGGAGAATTGTCCTCCTGTGCTGGCAGGCTCAGGAGCAGAAGTTATTGCTGCAGAGAACTAGTTGCCACCTTACTTAACCTGCTGGACCATCCAACCTAGCTCTGGACCAGTGGAGGAGAAAAGAATGGGGAAATCATTGGAACTTTGGGGCCTAAAGGCATTGAGGGAGAAGGCTGAAGAAGAGATTTTTTAGGGTAGGGGCTGGTGGCAGTGAGGGAGCCTCAGTTTCCTTGGAGTGGGAGAGAAAAAGCAACCCTTGTCAGCCAACAGCAGGCTGACACCTTGTCAGTGCCCGCAGTGACTGATGTCTCCTTGTTCTGAGATTAATTAGCTGAAAATAGCCATGCACCAGGAGCTACAGGATCCGGTCTCTGCGGAGAAGCCCTCTCCCCTCCCGGCAGCAGAGTGGAGCAGGCACGTCCTGGGAGGCTGTCTGAGGACACAGAGGGCATCTCCGAAGGGAACAGCCTGTCTGGGGCAAAGCGGTGGGGATGGTTCGGAGAGCCAAGGGGGAGAAAAGCAGTTTAGGGAAGCTGGCAGGCTTTGCAGCCTCTTGGAGAGCTGCATCTACTCGTGGCGGTGTCAGGGTCTGTAAGCTCCATGCTATGGGTCCAACACCTTCGTGGCAGGAGGGGGGCACCCCTCTGCATCACCTGCCAGAGCCTCCCCAAATTTCAGGCTTCTTGGAAAGCCCACACCTGGTAATTAATCTCCGAGACATCTTCCCCAGCTCTGCACCTTCCTCCTGAGCTGAACCCTTGCCCCAGCTGAGGGTTTTCTGCTCCTGAATTGTATTTCATCTGTCAAACCTGGAGAGATGAGGTGTGTGGAAATTGTGCAGATCCACCTGATTTCTGCCTCTTTATCCAAGCTTCACCTGCCTCAAAGGGAGCAAATGCAAATATTGACAAGTTCAATAAAAAGGCCCATCTAGCAGTAAATAGCTAAACAGGCTATCTAATGAGGGGGTGCAGTGAGGGATGTGAAGGTAGCTGAAGAGAAAATTGGCACTTTTTACCAGTTTCCACACTCTGGCCTCTTGCCTAGACCCTATATAATCCTAAAATACGGGCATGCAGAGCAGTTGCCCTGCCTCAGCCTGTCCCCAGCAGCTGCTCCCACCCCACGTGGGGAAGGTGACTTTGTCCTCTGCGTCGAAAGGACAAAATCCCTTATATTAACTGATCTTAGCACTTTCCGTAGGGGAAATGAGACATGGGAGTCCCTCCTCTCTTTGTGCCAATGGAAAACAAGGGGTGCTCTACCAGCCATAACTGGGCTTTCCCAGCTCTCTTGCAGGGGGAGTTAAGGTTTGCAAAGTGCTCTGAGGAAGGGAAACTGCTGCCATAAAGAGATAATATTCTCTCTGGAAGTCAAGTTAAAGATTGGGGTTTATCAAAACCTTTCATGTGTGTGAACAGGCTACCTAAAGCATTGTCTGAACCATTGCCTGTAAAAGCTTAAGGGACCCAGGAGAGATCCAAGAGCTCACCTCGGGATATGCGTCTCGTCCCCAAATCAGACCAACCCCCAGACTCACCAGCCTGCCCCAACATCCCCCTAAGCCTTAGGTGGGACTGGAGCTGAGTGACAAAGCTGTGGCACCCTGACCTGGAGCAGGGGACCCCGGGGGAGGCTCGGGCAGCTACAGCCCTGCTGGAGCCTGCAGCACAGCTCCGTGGTGCTGTGGTGCCAGGAGGGACGCCTGCCTGGAAGCCAAGCTGCACATTACCCAGCAGGCTCAAAGGAAAACTAATTTTCCCCAAACCTCCCCATTTTGTCTTCGCAGCAGAAACATCAGGCGGGCAGTGCAGGGAAGGAAGCCACACCAGAACAAGCTTGGCGTGGTTCCCACCAGCAGTTTGCTTCTCTCCATCAGCAATTAATCAGGACAGGGTTGTCCGCACATCTCAGAAGGGCTCACAAGCATAATCTGCACAACCCAACACAGAAACCACTATATTTTTGCCCCCTAGACTGTTATTAATGCACAAATCTTCAGCTAGATGGTGTCTGCAAAACCTTTCTACCCTTACTTTCTCCACAGCCTCACCGCATCCTTGCTGTTCTTGGAGGCAGAGGCAGCAAGGGGCTGGAGCTGGAGCTGTGTATGATGCCCAGGGAAGCCTCTGAAGATGAGCAGAGGGTGGGAATGTCCCTGCTCCTGGAGAAACCAGCCTTTGTCAAACCAGGAGCCCTCTTCATGGCTGGTTGGGGCAGGGACCGGGGACGCACAGGACGCACTGGGCGCACGGGCAGTAACAGCCTTGTCCGTGCTTCGTCTTTCTCCCCGCTGACAGCTTGACAACCTAACAGGAAAAATGAAGTCAGTGAAGGGAGAAATGCTATCAGGAGCCCCGTGCTAAGAGGGCAGACAGGCCAGATTGGAGGAAAATGAGAAGCTGTCCGGACTAATGCAATCATTTATCACATAATCTCGCTCAGCAGTGGGGCGGGGAGCCTGGCAGTGCCTGGCACTCGGAGGAGGCTCTCTTGGCCCTGGGTACCCTGCTCCAGTTGGTGAGAGATGCTCCTCCCGGATCCTCCAGGACCTGAGGTTTCCCTTTTGCTGCCTTGTTTTGCTTGTTGGGCCCACCTTATTTTGCTCCCTGTTGTCCTTTCCATGCTTCCCTCCTCCCCAGAGCCTGTTGTTGCTGTGGGCCTTGTGCTGTCTCATGGTGGACCTTTTTTTTTTTTGTATTTTTATTTTTTCCAGAAAAGATGGCATCTCGTCAGGTCATTGCATGCACTGAGACATTTCATCACCAGGCCATTTTGGCTCCACGCTGTGTTAGTGCAAGCCTGGAACTGGGATTTACTGCTTCCTCACACCCGGCCACACACAGAAGTGCTGCTGAAACGCCGCTGCAAAGAGGGGCCAGCTTCAGAGTGCTACCAAAAGGAAGCAGCGAGGGAATTCCCCCCCCTGCTCATGTTGCATCTTAGGGTTTGCTCCGTGCTTGGGCCATATGTGACCCGTGCCCCAGGGGGACAGGGGGACATCAAAGGGCGGCTTCAGGCAAGGATGAGCTCACTCGCCCCCCTCGACCCCTTCTGCAAGGCAGGGGGTGGCAGCTCCACGTCCACCCATCCCAGCCACGGCTGGGGGGGTCTGGGGCAGGGAACCCCCTGCCTGCAGCTTCGTGAGAACCTGATCTGCCTTCCCTAGAGCCCGTGTCTTGCTCTCAGCAGCACACAGTCCTGCACGGCAGCAGCTTGTGTCAGGGACGGGGCCATCAGATCTGCTGGACGTCCCCGCGTGGGGCTGTGGTGCCCCTTGCTCCGGCAGGTGTGAACGGGCTCTGTGAACAACCTCATCTTCTGGATCTCCAGGAGAGCAGGGAAGTGCCAAGCCGTACGGCTAATGTGTACAGGTCCTGTCACAAACGAGCACTTAGCTCTGTAATTGCCAGAGCCGGCCGCAGGATGAGAGCACTGACTCCGCCGCCGCTCTCCGACTGCGCTGTTTGTCTCCTTCCTGAGCAAAACCCAACCTTTGTGTGCTGTCCTGAAGGCATGTGGGTGTGCTGGGCAAACTCAAATCCTCTCTGCTCGAATTATTTCCCATGCTGAACATGACGGTGCCCCATACCCCCGACACACCTGCAGGGCCTCTCCCTGTGTCCTCACCTCTCCGGGCTGAGGAACCCGGCCTGGAGTCTCCCAGGGCTTCCCAGCTCCGCCTGGCTGCCGAGGCAGTGTTGGTTCAGGTCCAAGGCACGGCGAGGTTTTGCCAGCACGCACCCCATGCTGCGGACCCACCAGGAGCACAACAGCAGCCACCTGTTTTCAGGCTTTGCAGGAGACGAGCAACATTTCCCAGACTGCTGCCTCCTCTAGGAATGCCGCGTGTTAATTATTATTAATGACTCCCTGCGACTTTTACTATTACCAATACTAATTAATTGGGTTATTACTACCATTTCTCTCGGAGATGTTTGGGGGAGGCACATATGAAAAAACAGACTTTGCTTTCAATATGAAGAAGGGACAGGAGGGAACTCACTCAGCGCTCTTTGGGTAACCCAAAGCAGCCGAGGTGAGCAGCCCTTAGCCCTGGCGCTGCCTGGCTGCTTCTCCTTCACTTGTTCTCCCTGTGTCTGGATGAGCAGTGAGTCTCTCCAAGAAGTCGGCCAGGAAGGTCCCCAAAGGCAAAGGCCAGGAGAAGACAGACAGCAACCTCCATCACGGCACGTGTACGCCTTTGTCCCCAGACCCTGGTCTCATCGCACTCCATCACGGAGCAGGTAACGAAGCTGCCCATCACAGCAGTTCTTCCTGGCCCCGGGCTCGGGGTGAGCCGGGCTCCTCTGTGGTGAGACCCGTCGTTAAACGTATGGCACAGCACCAATTTACCAAAAATATCCCCGAAGAATGGAAAAGAGGAGAGGCGCGTGTGCAGGCATGCGTGCGTGCATGTCCACAAAGCCATTTGCTGTTTAGGTGTCAGAAATAAATTTTACCACTGGAGTCTGCAGCATCTGATTAGTGAATTATTCAGTTTGGAGATTGCCTTCGCTGTGACCTCATTAGTAACCCCGAGGTGAGCGGGACGCATTAGACTAACCACCAGGCTGTCACTGAGGAGCAGAACTGGGGCATTAAAATGGATTAAAGTGCTTTACCAAGAAGTGCAGCGCAACTCATAATAAATAAAAAAAAAAAGACCAAAAAGACAAAAGGGAAAAGAGATAGTGATAGGAGGGGAAGAAAAGAGAGGCAGAGCAATAAAATAAATAAATAAGGAGAGCTGTTAAACAGGCAAGCCGGCGGAGGGTGCAGGGTCCCGGTGTGCTGGCAAAGCCTCAGCCTTGGCTCCGAGGCCAGGGCAGGTCTGTGGCTGGGAAGAGGAATCTGTAGGGCTTTGTGCTGTCTGCCCTGCCAAGGGAGAGCAGTGCCTGCTCGGTGTGGCCAGCCCTTGGGATCCCAGCCAAATCCCCCATGTCTCTGGGAGTGGCTCCCCTTTGTGAGCCCAAGGGGCTGAGCCCCAGCCTCGTCCCATCTCCCCACCAGGGCAGGAGCAGTGGGGCTGGGGGAGGTTTGTAGAGGGCGATGTCAGGGCAGGGCATGGAGCTGTGGGTAGGGAATTACCCCTGAGGTGTGCATGGGGGTGGGGAAGGGACTCCAACCAGGCACAGAGCAGCAGGCACTGGTTTCTGACTCCTTGTTCCAGGAGGCTGGGGCTTCTGTCTCCTTTTGTGGGGTACAAACGGTTGTGCTCGGTCAGAACATCCAGGGGGAGCAGAGTGCGATGGGAACAGCGCATTTGTTGGCATGGTAAAGCAGCCCCCTTTGCAATCTGGGGGAAGGTGTTGGTCTCTCTTCATCTTCTCATTCCTCCTAACAGCTTTCCAACGTCTTCACATGGATCTGGTCTCCAAGGGCTGGTGCCCATGCTGGGGGCTCCATGTGCTGCCTTCGGACAGGAGCGCGGTGGGGTTGTGCGCATCTCCCAAACCCACCTCGTGAGTGGGGGTCACTCTGCTGACACGAGGAGGAAGATGTGGCCCAAGGAGACCCCCTTGAAGGGGGCAAGGTAAGATAACCTCTTTTGTCCCTTCATGACGAACCTACAGAAGGAAAGGGGGATGGGTGCACACCGTGCTCCCGCAGGGTCAGCTTTTCTTCTCTCTTTGGGGGGAGGCATGGCTGATGCGAACTGCTCTCAGCAGGGGATGGGCCCAGTGACTGATGTGGTCGCATTTGTTTGCTCAGCAGCAGTTGCAAATAATGGATGCTAAAAGGCTTTGTGGTTCATTGATGGCCATGCTCATAACCACACACTCTTCATCCAGTGCTGGGGAAGAAAGGCAGTGCCTTCCCTCTAACTTCTCAGGTCCTAAGCCCTGCCTTAAGCATGTGTGTTGCCTTTTTCCCTTTGCTGTGTGCACAGGAGACCTTGTTTGTAAGAGATGGTCCAAGGTCCTTAAGAGATGGTCCTCATGAGAAGATCATCCAAGGGTCTGCACCTGGGCTGGTCTTTGGGTCACTGGATGGGAGCAGGTTGTCCATTTCTTCTCCTCTGTAGGGTTTTGGGACTATCCAGAGCAGGTTGTATTGAACGATCCCTTATGCTGAATCCTTCAGGCATGCCATGGCCTCTCGTATGAGGTTGTGTAAGGAACAAGAGGGCACAGGAAGGGTCGAACACAACTATCTGAGTTTTATTAGGTCTAATTGTCCCTGTTTTATTATACCTGAATGCACAAGGAATCTTAATTGAATCAATTTCAAATGGCCAGGGCAAACAAGCTACTCGATAGAGGCTGAGAAGGAGCAGTCCAGGCTGCTGGGTCCCTGGGTCTTTCCTGAGTCCTCCTGCCCCACCCACCGGGCGAGTACGGGAAACTCATTCATTTATCACTGCTTAATAATATATACTTCTGCACTGTGCATCCCAAGCTATTTGCATTATCAAGTCATGTGCACTGACGTGGAAGCTTTGCTTTCCCTCGTGTTGCTGCTGGTGTCGTCTCTGAGCATCTTCCTAATGGTGACCCGAGGAAGTGAAGGGGAAGATGCAGCCGAAATGAGAAAGGGCTGGGGGAGCAGGAGCAGGGATCTCCGTCACTGTCCCAGGACCTGGGGCACCAAGCATCTGACAGGGACAGTTCCCCTCCAGCTCGAGAGAAGCATCCTCATTTAAATCGGCAACACTGGCTTTGTTTTGAAGGCCAGCTAAATCTCGTTCCAGCTGGGATCTGAGTTCCAGGACAGCTGTCCTTGGAGCGGCACGCTCCTCTCCCATGCAGATTGTCAGTGCTGCAGCTTAACCCCCTCCAGAAAACCAGCAGCATGAAACAGAAGAAAACGCTGTACCAGATAAACAAGTCGCTCCTAGCATTTCATCTTCCTCTCTCCAGCCATCCCCTCCTTGGTCGGCGGTGCTGCCAGAGCACCTGGGGACACTGGGGACCCTGTCACTGGCTCCACACCTTCCCACAGGGCTCTGTCCCTCTTGACATCTTGCAGAGTGTTGAAGCCAGGCTAGCAGGATGGGTTTGAAGGACAGAAGACCACGAGAAGAAGCCTGCTCCCTTCTTTTAGGCATGACTGTGGGTGCCCCTCGGCCAGTGATCAGCACCCGGCCCCGAGCATCCCCTTCCTGCTGCCCTGCAGCCAGAGGAGCGGGGCAGAAATCCCTGCCTGTTCTGCAAAGCAGGGCTGGGGTTTCCTCCTGGCCATTTGCAGAACAGCTGGAAAGTTCCCTGTATCCAAGGAAACCTGCCTTAACCTGCTGCTTACGGGGAGCCTGCAATTTGGTGAATCCCTCGGCAGTTCCCCATGCTCCCAACAGGTGGGCACCCTCCGGTGCCAATGCCTTGCCAAGCCCATGCTGCTGGGTACAGGTTTCAGGAGGCCTGTCATCAGAGATGCTCCTGACTTGGTTTTGACCTCCCAGCCTCTCCTGCTCCACCTGCTCTGGATGCTCCAGCTCTGCTCCTCCGTGCTCCAGCCGCTGTGGCTCTGCCAGACCCTGCAGCCCCCTTGGGACCCACCAAGCTCTGCCGCCAACCCCCCAGCTCTCCCCTTCTCCCGTGCTGCTCTGCAGAGGAGAAACCCAGAGGCTGTTTTTCTGCTTCTATTTTTTTCCCCTTTTCTTCTTCTTTTCCCCGACTCCTGACACCTCCGGTGGGTGAGGCGCGGTGTAACCGCCCACCTCCGCGCTGCGTCTGACGGGGGTCCGGGGCGGGAGCTGTGCGCCAGCAGGGGGGTGGCAGAGGAGGTGGGAAGGATTCAAATCCAGGGATGCTGGGTGGGCTGGGAGGTACCTGTGGGATAGGCAGTGGCTGTGGCTGCAGTGAGGCCCTTCCACCTCTCCCCAAATGCAGGGAAGCGTCAGGGAGAGCAGCGAGTAAGAAATACTCCCAGTTTTACACCTGAGCTCCCCATCCCATCCCATCCCACCCCATCCCATCCCAACCATCCCTTTTCTCCTTCCAGAAATCTCGTGGTCCAAAACACCTACTTTTCCTGCCCCATTTCCACTGCTGTTAGGAGCTGGGAGCAGGCAGGAGCGTGGCAGAAAACCACAGCCCCTTGGGGTGGATCCGAGCAGCCGTGAGCTTGTGTTGGGGCTGAGGGACTGCGGTGGGAGAGGGTGGAGGAATCACGAGCCTGGGGAAGGCACTTCGGGCAGAGAAGGGCTGCAGACCATGCCAGGTGTCCCCAAGGCAGCATGCCAAGGTGATGAATATGGGCAAGAAAGAAGAAAAGAGGATCCTGTGGCCATGCACCTTGGCCAGACCTGGCTCGTCCCCGCTGCCCCTGGCCGTGCCATTGATTTGGACCTGGCACCGCTTCTCTCGCTGCCCGCACGTCCCACCGAGCCTGCCAGCACATCCCAGAGCCTCTTGGGGAGGTTAAGTGGTGCTGGGGGAGCGGGAAGCTGCTGCTCTGCTCCAGCAAGCCCATACCGTGCGGCGGGGGCTGCGCTAAAAGCTTCTGCGCTGGAGCCTTCCCGGAGCCGGGTTAATGCAGCGGCAGCTGCGGGGCCCAGCCCGGAGCGGGGTTAACGCGCTCACCGTCCCTCAGCACCCCTCGCTGCACGGAGGTTAAACTCCTGCCTCGGCCTTGCAGGAGCTGGGTTTTAACACCGAATGCTCTGCGAGAGCAGCCGGGCTTGGCATTTCTTTTGCTCTCCCTAAGGTGGCAGCAGGAATCGCCGCGCAGCAGCAGCATCCTCTCGCAGTCAGTTTAAGGTCTGGATGCTCTGCGGTGTCCCTCTGCCTCCTAAAGAGCCCAGAGATAATTCTGGGGCTCGCTCCCCATCCACACCATCCTGCAGCCCAGCCTGGCACCCCCTTGGCTCCCTGGGGGACCCGGGATGCTCCGATGGGATGCACCACGGGATGCGAAGGTGCCACACGGGCCCTGGCAGGAGGAAGAGCTTGGGGAATGGCAGCTGGTGCTGAGAGCTCGGGATCTTGTGGATAGGAGGGGAGACGATCGAGAGGCAGAGAAAGCTGTAAAAAAACCTGGCTTTTCTACTGATGAAGAGAGAAATGAAAATGTTATTGCTTTGTACTGGTGTGGGAAGCTTTAAAGGGTGATAAGAAGGTGCCAGAAAGCCTTGAAGGCAGCAAGAGGACACCTCACAAGCCAGCCTAGCATTTTCCCTCCTGGTTTCACGTTTGCTGGATCTGTCCCCAGCATCACCTGTGCAGCACAGCGTGGCTCACAGCCCAGGGACCGGCATCCTGCAAGGGGCAGCTCCTGGCCACGGCAGCTCTCCTGTGCCCAGGGATCCCCACTGCCACCCGAGGTTCCTGGGCTCCCCTTCATCTAACGTCTAACCCTAACATCTTCACCTCCACAGAGACCCAGCATCTTCCAGAAGAGCCCATGGGCTCCATGGGGTGAGGAGCTCACGGCGTGGTCCTCCGGGCTTCCAGGGCACAGTGACCAAAGGAGGTTAAAAACGATCCAGTTGGCAAAAAGACCCTGCAATTTCCTCTCTCTCTGATCACAAAGTGCCCCCTTAGGAGTGCGAGACAGCCCTGGGCAGCAGGCACAGGTTTGGATTTACTTCTGTTGTTCCGACCAAACAGCTGCTAAGGGCGTCAGTTATACAGACATGATGATGTTGTCACTTTATGTATCATTTTTATTTCATTGCTCTCCAACGTTTGTAATACCCCGGAGCTCAGAAGCTTAAATAACAGCACTCCCCATATTGATTTTATCCTTTGCCATTTGGCACCGGTTCATTCCTTTCCGTTGGAGTTCCTGATAACCAGGATTTGCACCGAGCGCCGTCCCTCGCTGCGCCTGGGCAGTGGCTGTGGCCAGCTGCAGATGGCAGGGGAAGGGAAAAACCTGGGACAACAACTTTTCTGGGTCCTCCAGAGGCTGGGGCTGGTGTACATGTGTTGCTGCAGTGCCTCTTTGACTCCTTCTTACTGAAAAAAAAAAAAAAGTATAACTCGCACCAAGCAAAAATATTCTCACTCGGTTGCAATCTCTCTGGAAAGAAGCTGCATTTAAGGTCAGCGTGGTCCTCTTCAGCAGGCTTCTGGGGATGGATCAAGCAACCAGATGGTGCTGAGAGAATTATTTCATAACAAACTGTGCCTCTTCTTCCCCATACAAACTGCCTGGGAAGCGAGCGCGTGCTTTTCACGTGTCCCAGCCGTCTGGAGATGTGCTGGCTGCTCAGCCCGCGTGCCTGCGGGGTGCCCAGAGGGACGTGGCGATGGCACCCCGGGGGAAGGAGATGTTCCTCCGCCCCGCGGCAGGGGAAGGGAGGCTGGAGCCAGCAAAACGGTGGGACTGGTGGAGAAGGAGCTCCCCACCAGGCAGCTTTAATGGGCAGCAGGAGGAAATATTAATGTTAACCTCATTAGGTGGCTCTGGCGTGTCACCGAGGCAGGCTGGGGAGCCAGAGGAGCCCTGCAGCACGACGAGGCAGATCCTACTGGCTCTGGTTGCCACGGCGTGGCCTGGAGGCTCAGCTTCTCTCTCTCGGTTGCAGAAGCTCTGCCTGGATAATCTGCACATGGGTAGCTCCATCCTGGTGGGAAGCAGAAGTCTCAATCCAGATGCTCCTCATCACAGGGCAAGGAAAAGCCCGGTGCCATTCCATGGCCCGTCCCTGGCCGCCTCAGCGGTAGGGGCCACCTCCAGATTTCAGCTGTGTGCAGTCATCTGTGTATTTGCAAAAATAAAGCGATCCTTTAATATTTAATCAGTCATTAGTCACTTTTATTTATTTTACTCAGCTGAACTGCATCACAAGTGTTTCACTGATACCTCCTGGTAGCAGAAGCTGTTTGCTGGAGGAAAAACTCGCCGGTGTCTGAGATTTCGGACCGGCTCGGGCTCCCGGGACGTGCTGCAATGGATGGCCGAGCACCACGGCTGGCAGAGCTCTGCCTCCGTCCCTCCCCACGGCTCTCCCTGAGCCTCCCCAGCTCGGGGGAAAGAGCAGGGCTGGCAGCGTGCTGCTGGATGCTGCTGATGGGCTTGGTAATGGCAGCCCGCAGCCTCGCCTGGCAGCGGGTGCTGAGCCAGGGGAGGGGAGGATGGAAAGATGGGCTCCTGGGGCCCCCCTGGAGGAGAAGGTGGGTTGTGTTTCACATTAGCTGATGCTCCTGCGTGGCTTCCAGCTCCAGCCTGAATGCAGAGGTGTGGGGCAAGCCAGCTCGGGTATGCGGCAGGCATAAATCATGGTAGCCAGATCTTTCTCGGTAAGGGCAGGGGGAGCGCCCTGAGAGTGGGAACTGCTCGGTGCTGGGAATTGCTCAGCAATGGGCTAAAAGTTGGGGGGATTTAGCCCTTTCAACAGCACAAAGATTTATTTGGGACATCTTGTTTTTTTTGCCCATAGGTGTTAGAAGTGGCAGGGCAGGGATGATACGGGCACCAACATGGAGAACAAAGCGACATTACATCTTCAGGGCTTGCTCTTGTCTTCTGAATCCCAGCCCTGGCAGTGTCCCCACAGCCCTGTGGTGCTGTGCCCCAGGTGAGCATGGGGAGCTGGGAGCTCTGGGGTCTGTCACCATGGCCAACATGACCCGAGAGCCCCTTTCCTGCTGTGGGATGCTCTCAGACTGTAGGGGTGGAGTTGGGCAGGAGGTTGGAGAGTTTTTTTTGGCACCTTGAGCTTCGGACAGGTGGGTGTGAGGTTGGTAGGCTGCTTGTAGGAACGCAGTGATCTTTAGCAAGGGGCACATCTGCAGGAGGAGGCAGGCAGGAGTGAGCACGATTGCCTTATGGCCAAGGAGAAGAAAACCTCCCAGGTGTTTTCTGTGCAGGCAACTAGACCCTTGATTCACCTCAAGTGGCAGATCTGTGGTGATCCACTGCCACAGCAGGACGGAGTCGTGATGTACCATCTTGCTTTGGTGATTCTGGCTTGGTGGTGATGAGCACTTCTTCCACCCTGTGTCCACCCCAAGGCAGCAGCCAGCCACCAGGAGCTGGGGCAGGCCCTGGGCACCTCCGTTGTTGGAGGAGCAAAAGTGCTGCTGGTGGGATTCACCCAGAAAACGTGGGATGGGGTATGCAACTGCCTTCATCCCTCTTCTCCATGGCCCACATGGGTTCCCCAACCATCTGCCTCCCCCACATCCGTCATCCTGCATCTCAGCCCCGTCCTGCCGACCCTCCACCTCCAGCCCCAAGCCCACCCCGTCCTCCTGCACACCGTGGCCCCTTACAGCCCCCCACCGTTCCTCCCCTCCCAGGTTTTCCTAAAGCTCTAAAATAAGCTCTACCTGGAGTGTGTTCAAGGGCTAATGTATATCCTCCCTTAATTATTGATTTGTTTATTGCAGGCACTTTGGCAGGACATTCGCCACAGCTCACAAGCCAGGCTCCTGCCTTCGACCCCCTGCAGCCCACAGGGGCTGGGGGCAGCATCCGAGGCTGACCTGGGCAGCATCTGCCCCTGCTTGGGGACATCGACCTCTCCATCCCCGCCAGAGCATCCTTGCCTCCTGGGGGCTCACAGGTTAATCCCAGCACCGTGGGGATGGCAAAGGGCTTTGCTGCAGAGCCCAAACCTGCCCCAAGCCCCAGCCCTGAGCCTCCCTGGCCCCCAGGTGAGCAGAACCTGCAGGAGATGTTTCCAGCAGCGAGACCCCTCCTGAGGGGTGGTATCACCTCCCAGCATGTGCCGAGGGATCAAAACACAGTTATGCCATTGAGCCCCAGATGTTGCCATCCCCACATCAGGATTTTGGGTGTTTTGGGGTGCTGCTTGCTCAACTCAGGTATTTTGGGTTAGCCAGGCTCCATGGGTCACAGTCCCTTTGGGTTTGGCACAGTCAGTTCTTCCTCCATGAGGCTGTGGTGGGTTGAGAGTCTTACTTGTACCCATCATGGGGTAGAGAGGTGTCTTAAATTCAGGCTTTTGCAGTTGCTCTGGTGAGTCAGGAAACCATTTCAAGCAGCTAATGACTCTAGTTCATGTTTGGGATGAGACAGGTAGCAGGAATTTTTGAAACGATGCCCTTTTGGGGCCACAGCCATCTCCCCGACAGGTCTGCAAGCACCTCTCCTCTCCCTGGCCCTGGGAAGCACATCAAGGCACAGGGTGCTGAGATGGGGCTGGGCTTTCTTCCCCATCAGGGCTTGGAGAGAATGCAGAGGCTGCCTCCCCTACCCTGCCTTAGATAATAGCATCTTCACCAGATCTCTCTGGCAGAGCACCCTCAGAAAACATTTTGGTAAATTGTTTTCTGAAGAGCTGCTTATTTTAGTTTCTTCCCTGCTTCAGCCCACTCTGGCACCTCTTCCCGGAGTCAAGGGAGTCACCTTTGAAGGCAAATTGGTTGGAGCTGAAGTCACAGACAGGCTGGGGATCTTTTTGTAAAGCGATTCAATTTATTCCTGAAGCAGGGGTTGGGAGCACGTCGGCGTGCGTGCGCAGGGAGGAGCTGGGGGTGAGGAGGAATCAATTCTCTGGCGAGCAACGACTTGGAGCCGGCACCCAGCACCATCAGGTGCTGCTTCACCTGGTGCTCAGCACCACGGCGCCGAGGCGCCACGTCCTGCTCCAGGTTGTCCCAGCTCTGCCCCTCCTGGATGCTGGAGGATGCAGGGCACCCGTGAGACGTGCAGATGGCAGATCATTAGCGGAACAATGCCGGCACCGTCATTCTCCTTATCTGCTTCCAGCACACCCGCAGCCTCCCGTCTGTCCTGGGACTTCTGCAGGACCTGAGATGGGAGGGCTTGGAGGTAGGGGAGGGAAAGCAGGGGTTGGTGTGTGCCCAGAGAGCTTGGTGGAGCTGTGGCGGTGGCTTGTCGTCAGTGCTTTCTGATGCTGATCTCCTTGATCTTCTTCCGAGCTGATATCACATGTCAGTGAGTTTCCCAGGCCTGCTTTATCCTTTTAACAGCTTTAATTTTGCCGGCCTTTTCTCCTCCTTTACTTACATTAGGGAGCAGGGGGAGCAGCAGCGTGCACTCAGCCATGCTCAGCCCCATCCCCGTGTCCCCAGCACCCCTCTCCCAGGCGGACCCCCAGGATTTTCAGTTTACCCCCACGCTGGAGCTTTGCTGTCTGCAATTCCTTCCCATTGCCTGGGATTTGCTCCAATTTCTTCCTGGTGGGAGACCAGCCAGGTCCACCCAGGGCATCGCAGGCAGCCGTGCTGCCTTGGTGTCCCGACTGCAGCTATCATCTGCTCTGCATTACGCTCCTGTGCTTTCCTTGCACTTTTTAAGACCCTTGTTTTCATTTTTTTTTCTTCTCTTTGATCACTGCCTTTGTCCTCCCCGGACATCACAGCCATGAGCAGACCTTTCCCCTCTCCAGACACATTAATTCAGGAGCTTCCTAGGTGGGAATCTGGTTCAGGTTGGAGCCATGAATGCAAGCACAGCAATATTTGTTATCTTTGTGACAGGGCTATTCCTTTCATCCTCCCTTGAATACTTTTTCTCTAGAAATGCTTGTTCCCATTTATATGGGCACACGGTTCTTGGTTAGGTTCTTTTCCCTATGCTTTCTTTAAAGTCCCTGAATGTTCATCTGCTGCGATGGCTGCATCGGCTCCTGGGACCCCTAAATCTGCTGCCACCCTGCTGGGGACAGGTCCCCACGGGGACTGAACCCTTCGTCACACCGCTCTCAGTGCCCACAGGCGTGAGCATCCCCCTGCGTGTTCCCAGGCTGAGCAATGTGCAGGATGAGAGCTGCCTCCGAGCTGCTCCCAGGGTGGGGGGAGCGAGGGGATTTGCTTCAGGACTGCACTTTTTGATGCTCCCAGGACTTCTGAGGCTTGGGCAAGAGCCCTCTTGGCCCCACGGGGGTGATGTCTCCCCCCTGCAGCCCCATGCCAGTGGTGCTGGGGGGATGTCGTACCCCCAAACCAGCCCTGAAGTGCTGGCAGCACCCCCGGCTTTTATTTTGTGAGCTGGGGCCTCTCCCCTCAGCACCAACCCGGCACCAAGTGGCATCTCCAAAATCTCTGCAAAGGGGCATGTGCTTCTGGGTGAGAGGGGGCCAGAAAAATGTCAGCTCATCATTTCCAACGAGCGCTGTTCTGGTAAGAGGCAGTGCGGTGCGCGCCTCGGCGTGGACCTGCCGGATCGATACGGATGGAGATCAGAGGCAGGAGGCTTCGGTGGAGTGCTGATGACTGAGCACATACAGAACCACGGGGATCCTTGTGGGTTTGCGCCCCAGCACCATGGCTTTTGGTGGTGGCAGGAGGAAAGCTCGTCCCAAAGGGAAAGCCAGCATGGAGAGCGATGCTAAAGGTGGCTTTGGAGGTGGGAAGTGCAGAAATGCAAATAAAGCAGCCCGTTCGGACTGGGCTGAGCTTCTGGGGGCCTCCCAAGGCCAGGGGGAAGGAGCTGCAGTGCAGCCCCCCCGGTCCCCGTGGGGGAGAGCTCTCGCAGGAGGCGCCGCTTTCATCCTTCATGGGGATGCTTCTTGAAAGAGCAATTTGCCAGCATCCCTCAGAGCAATAACGGCAAGGCCTCTGCTCGAGATACCATCTCTGCACTCTGACAGCCCCATCACTCATGCCCTGCTCCAGCCTCCCTCTTCCAAGCGGAGCAGGAGCGAGGGATGGAGGCAGGGGTGGCACAGTCCCACGGCCGGCACCTCCCCGCTGCTCCCGGCCCCTCTCGGACCCAGCTGTGCAAGGGGTGGCCTCGCCGAGCATCCCCTTCCATCTGGGGGAAGACGAGGATGTTTTGCTTGGCAAACACGAGCTGTGAGCCCCCAAGAGCTGCTTTTTGGTACCTCCTCTGAGCATCTGCTTCATTCCCCCACTTTGCCCAGCCACATTTCATCCACGAGCAGCGGCTTTATCTGTTAGCTGCAGAGGAAGCTGTGCCTTGGCACATATCCTGCCCGTCAGCCGGTCTGCCTGGCACGGGGCAGCGGATCAGGGCAAGGGTGGGCTCCAGCATCTCTCCCGGGACAGCACAGCCCCCAGCACACCACCAGGGACCTCTCCTGCTTCCTCCATGTTCAGCCTTGCTCATGTGAGGGAGGTGGGAAGCACAGAACGAGCTACAGGGGTAGCACAGGACTGGGGGGGGGACAGGACTTGGCTGGGGGGGCTTGGCTGCACATAGCCGCTTCCCTCCTGTTCCCACCCAGGTCAGCCCAGGAGCAGGAGGAACATTTCCTCCAATCCCTCCTCATCCTCATCCTCGTCCTCATCCTCATCCCCTCACCTCCTGCAGAAGGGGCTGTGCCCCCCACCCAGGCTGGCTGCGGGCTGTCCCCAACGGCTCCTCCATGGGGACCTGGGTGTTTCGCTTCAGTAATTGCCAAGCAGGTGGGGCTAGGGGAGAAACCAGCCCTCCGACCTCACGATTTATTCACTGGACGGGTGCCCTGCTCCCCATGGGGCACCCCATAAAGCTGCCTTTCCCCCCCAGGAGCAGGATACAGCCCTGGTGCCCCACATGGGCATTTCCAGGCCTGTGACATGGGGGCATGCAATCGGGGAGCACGGGAGCCCTGCTGGGACCAGCTCCCGTGGGCATGGCTGGGGCTGGACAAATCCCCCCTGCGTTTCTGTATTTTTTTTTTCTCTTTTATTTTCTTATTTGTTTTATTTTTTCCTTCCAAATCCTATTGCTTCTTCAGCCAGACTAGGATAGCTCGGGGTGCAGAGCAGAGCCCGGAGGTGATGGCTGAGCCCCCACGGAGATTTGCCTGCCTCCCCTCCCGGCGTGCAGCCTGCCAGAGGCAGACCCTGGAAATATTTGAAGCCCTCCACCTGTAATTCCTCCCTTCTCCCGTCCCCTTAGCGCTGTGCCTCTGTACAGAGGAGCAGAGACATGAAACTATTGGGGAAAAAAAAAAAAAAAAGGCATGCAGAAAAGCGCTGTAGAAAAGCCGAGCAAATTAAGCAGCGCTCTGATCTGCTTGGGTTTGTGCTTGCCAAAAATGCACCATGCATCTTAATTTGCTCTGCTGTTCAGCTCGCACTCACTGCTCTCCTGATGCCATTTCGGCACTCTGAGCTCAGCCTTTTCAACACTTCAGTCTTCCTCTTTCAGGATTTTTTTTTCTTTTTTTTTTTTTTTTTTTTCTTTTGCATGTCTGATTGCAGAATCTGCTGCAGGAGGCAAGCAGGGGAGGGAGGATGGGAGCCCCCGGCCCTGGGTGCTCTGCCTGCACCTCTGGAACCCGGCCGAGCCCCTGCTGCCTTTCGGAGGGGTGTGTGTGTGTGTGTGTCTTTTCTAGAAAGTCCTTCCTGGGTGCTCTCCAGCCGCTTTTTTTTTTTTTTTTTTTTTTTTTTTTTTTTTCTCTCTCCACCCAGCCGTCTGATCAGCCTCTCGCTAGGATC
>NC_048902.1:14003762-14015125 GCF_011077185.1 Oxyura jamaicensis
ACCAGGCGGCGGGCAGCATCGTCCTCCCAAAGAGCCTGAGAAAGCAGAAGCCGAGCCAGAGCCCCTCGGCTCCCCCCCCCCCCCGGCACAAATTTAACCCCAGCTGCAACTTTTCCTCCGCTGGCTGGGGCTCCAGCCCTGCTGGGGTGGGATTTTCCCCTTTCTCCCCCCCCCCCTTCCCCTGCCTTGATTTTGGCGGAGAGGGAGGGGGGTGGGGAATCCTTTTTATTGCGGAGGGGGAAGCGCGCAGAGCCCGGCTCGCTTTGCAAGCCTTCCTCCTCCTCTTCCTCCTCCTCCTCCTCCTCCCCCTGCTATTTTTTTTTTTTGGTGCCCGCTGCAGCAGGGCTGCCCAGGCCGGGGGAGGGAAGCGATGGGAAGGGGGGGTCGCCCCCTCCTCTCCCCAGCCTCCTCTCCCTCCTTGTGTGTGTGGGGCTGTTTTTTTTTTTTTTTCCTTTTTTTTTTTTTTTTTTTTTTTTTTTAGCAGGTGTGTCAATTTTAATTCTGCCCAGTAGGTGGGACTTGGTGACTTTCGCACCGTTTGCCTTATTTATTTATTTCCCCCGGCTGCCTCCCCAGCCTCCGTTGCGATCCTCCGGAGCGGCGGGCGGGCGGCCGGGCCAGCATGCATCCCCGCCCGCTGCCGCTGCCCTAGCGGGAATTACAGCCTCTCCGAGCCAGCTGCCAGCATGATTTCATCTGCTGGAGGATTTTTGCATCTGATCGCTTGAGGTTTTTTGTTGTGATTTTTTTTTTTTTTTTTTTTTTTTGCCTCCCTCCGTCTTTGTTTCCTTCCCCCCTATCCCCCCCTTCCCCTCCCTCCATCCCCCCTTTCCTCCTCCTCCTCTTTTTTAGAAGCAGCAATCGGAGATGGATGTCTCTCTTTGCCCTACCAAGTGCACTTTCTGGAGGGTATTTTTGCTCTGGAGCATTTGGGGAGACTATCTGCTTTCGGTGCTGGCTTGCCCTGCTAATTGTCTTTGCAGCAAGACAGACATCAATTGCAAGAAGCTGGATGATGGGAACCTCTTCCCTCTCTTGGAAGGGCAGGATTCAGGCAGCAGCAATGGCAACACGAGCATCAACATCACGGACATCTCAAGGAACATCACTTCGATGTAAGTGGGCTCCCCGGCGGCAGGGCGCGGGGCTGGGCTGCGGGTGCTGGGCTCAGGTGCCCTGGGTGCTGCTGCGCTGCCTGGCTCCGCTCGCCCCGTCTCAGCCTGCGGAGGACAAGGACCGGGCTTTTCCCTTCCTTCACCCGAAAGAAAAAAAAAGCCCAGCAACAGTTTGGCCGGAGCTTAAAAGGAATAAAGTCAATGAGGTTTGGTTCCTTAGCAGGAGAGAGCAGCAGGCGAGGATGCTGAAGCTGCTGCCGCCTTTAACTGTTTGCTTCTGCCAAGGGAGGGGGTAGAACACCCCGGCCAGAGCCACACACAGCCACACATACCCAAATCGGGCAAGAAAAACAAGTTCTGAGCTGCTCGCTCTTTTTTCCCAGACTTTGGAGCTGATTAGAGTGTCATTTTTTCATCCCACAACAGAAAATGTTCCCTTCTCTGCCCTGGCTGGGTGTATGTGGGGAATCTGCGGTTTCGCCTCCGTGAGGGGTATGTGGGGGGGAATCGGGCAGAGCACGGCGTCCCTTAAGTAGCTTATTTAACTCGCATTGTCATAATTCTGCAGCTCGCCGTGGAGCTGTGACAGGGTTTGTGTGTTTTCGTCTCGGGGTGGTGGCGGGGAGAAGCGTCGGAGCCGCGAGATATTTTTAGTTGAGCACTTTGCGTTTGTTTGCATGCTTGTTTATCTGGAAAATCAACTTGAAGTTGCATTATCCTTGTTTGGAGAGGCAGTTAGCAAAGCCCATGTTAATCTCATCAGCGTGGAGTCGAGAAAGGAATAGATTTCCTCCTCCTGGATCCATCCTGCTGTGTGTGTGTGCATGTGTCTGCGTGAAAAGCCCTCCTCGCTTCCAATCTCGGCTCTTTATTTTCCAGTACATTTTTGGGTGAGATGAACTCTGAGCCATTTCATTATTCTAATGCTAATTGAAATGTGAGCATTTAGGGAAATGTAGCCCCCAGAGCAAGTTGCCAGTGGGAGTTGAGCAGCGAAGAGGTGGAATCCTTTATTCTGGCAGTTAAATGCAGCAAGGTTCGAAATGACTAATGGAGGGCTATTTATTTATTTTTCACCCCGATCGCACGGCTGCGTGGAGGCAGGGTGCTCTGCCGGGTCCCGAGGCTGTTTTATTTGGTCACAGAGCAATTGCAGCAGAGCCGTGGAGTAATTGCAGTGCTTCTTTCGCAGCTCTGCTCGTCACCTTTGCTGGGGAAAGATGACTGGAGCCGCTTTCCCCGCTGGCTCACGGGTCCATGCAGTGCCCAGGCAGATTTGCAGCACACACCACTCACCCTGTCCCCCGGCCGGCAAAACCTCTGTGCCCACCCCACAGGAATGGGGAAGGCGAACGTGGAGCTCACACCACCCTCCAAACACCCCACGTTTATCCTGCACCGTGGGGCCGGAGCGTTTCCTCTGCGCTGCCGGAGGGACGTGGGTGATGCTTAGGGAAGTCGGAGAAACTCATGTATTTTTTTCTCTTATTTTTTTCCCCTGTGCTCGCTGTTTGTTGTGGTTTGGCTTTAACCCGTTGTGGGGTGGCCAGCACCGGGAAGGCTCGGCAGTGAGTGTGTGTTGTCAGGTGCACACACAGATCTGAACTGCTGCAAGAGGTGTTATTGCATGAGCCCTTTGTGCCCAGAAAATGCCTTTACTGCTTTGAAACTGAAAAATGCTGATAAGCAGCCTGTAAAAAGGAGAAGGAGAAAAGAAGAAAAAGACCCAACTCCAGAACCAGAGATGCTGGGTATTTTTGTTTTGGGAGAGGAGATGCTGGGGGTGAGGACAGGGTGCTGGGTTTTGCTGGCTGCATCTCTGCTCCCCCTCCAGCTCCCCCCTGCGCTGCTGCCAGCCCCACACCTTCCCCCTAGGTCTGGGCCTGGGACCAGGAGGGCGCAGGACCGGGCTGAGCCCCAAAATGCCACGAGGGGCCCAGACCGAACACGAGTGCCAACTTTCCCCAGGAGGTCTGCGTTTCCTGGGGAGGTGGCGGTGGTTTGTGTGGGATGCTGATGGAGCAGGGCGATGTTTTGGGTGGCGAGGCTGCTTCCTAGCAAAGGAGGAGTCCCCCAGAGCCAGGTTCATGCTCTTGCGTGGCTGGCATCGGGTCCAGCACCCTCCATGCTCGATGCTTGGCCTCTCCTTGCTGGCTATCAGCGGGTGCTGGGGCGAGGGTGCCTCGAATCCAGCCTGGCCGCCGCTGAATCACTCCAGCAGATGGGTCTGATTCAGCTCGGCGCTGCGTGGTGCTTCCCCGGCTTGCCACATTCACCGGGGGCTTGGCTTCGTTAGGCGGCTTGCCTCGTTTGTGGGCAGCAAGTGGGCAGAGGTGCCTTCATCTGAGGGGCTGGGGGGCGAGCAGGGGGCTTAGCCCTGTCCCCCCGCTGGGGGAGGTGATGCTCGGAGCCTGGGAGGGGTGGTGGGCTCTGCTCCACCCTCTTCTGCTGGTGAACAGAAAGATGGGACACGGGGGGCAAGTAGGGCCTTATTTATGTCCAAAATATGGGCTCAGCTTGGCAAGGGTCTGCCTCGGGGGGAGCACCCACCTCACACCCAGTGCAGGGCATGACCCAACCCACCCCGACGTGTCCCCACCAGGAGCTGTGGGTTATTTTTTTGCCACCTCCGTGACAGACAAAACCCAGGTACCACCACGGCAAGGAGGACGGGAGGCACCCAGCCCGTGGCACTGCCCACGGAGGCTGGCAGGGAGGCCAAGGCCCGTGGGCACCCTCAGCGTGCTGCCACACCTCTGGGTGCCGGAGGGCCTTTGCTCCGATTCCTGCTGCTTCTCTCCTCCCAGCCATGCCCCACGGGGCTGGGCAGGGCTGGTGCCACCTACCCAGGCCATATTTCCCCGGCGGGGCCTGGGGGAGGCCGGGCTCGCCTGTGGTGCCGCGTGCCGGGGAGCCACCCTCCTGGCGGCGTGGGCAGGGCGTGCGTGCTCCGGCACGGCGCGTGGGGAAGGAGGGACGGAGGAGTTTGCCATCTGGGCCTCCCTACTCCTCAGCTGTTGCCATGGCACTGCCGAGATGCTGCCAGGAAGGTGGCAGCAGTGGCAGTGGCCTGTGTTTGTCACCCCTGGGCTTCCTCCAGGTGGGGAGATGCCCCCTGTGTGGAAAGCCCCGACGCCTTGCTCCGTTATCTGACCTCGCTGGGGAGAAGGTATTTTTTAGGGTAAAATGCCCCCAGTGGGTAGAGTTGTAGGGTGTATCTGTGCAGCCCGTAGGTGCCTTCAGGCAGACGGGACAAGTTCAGAACAGTCCAGGAGGAGATGGATCTTCATGGAGCACCGAGGGATGGAGGAATCTGGGGCTTCACCTGCTCGCAGGCCCAAGGGGAAGCGTCTCCCTTGGGGTTTCCCCCTGGGGGCAGGAGGAGCAGCCCCATCCTTGCCTGCTGGGCTGTCCCACGGCAGCATCAGCTCCATCCCATGGGCATGGCTGAGGGTGGGAGAGCAGCATCAGAGCGGGGGACAGGGGGGTGAGCAGCAGTGCCAGCCCCTGTTTGTGCATGGGGTGGCTGGGGGAGAGCAGGGGGTTCCAGAGGAGGGGGCACAGGTCTGCAGCACCCTTTTGGTGCTGGCACAGTGGATGGACAGGCACTGGTGGTGCTGGGATGGCTCCGCTTCATGCAACAGGACTCAGGCTTCTCCCCCTGTGAACCAGCCACAGCTCGCCTGCTGTGCCTCATGTGCTGCTGCTCCCCGGGGACCAAGGGCTCTGCCTCCCCAAAGCTGCCCCGTCCCACTGTCCCTCCCTGTCCCTGAGGTTTGGCTGCTGCAGAGGCCATAAAAAAGCTCCCTAATTCAATCCAGCTTCGTTTTGGGCAGCTCTTGTCTGAGTGGAGCAGCAGTCCCAGAGCAAGGCACCGAGGGGGAGGCGGGCACCGCACAAGGCTGTGCGGGTGGAAGGAGGTGCAGAGCTGTTCGGGACGGTGGTTTTGGTGTCCTAGAAGCAGCTCAAGCTGGGAGTACCTGTCCTGGGTGCCATGGAATTGCCCCTTGCAGCAGGGGATTGGGTCCAAAGTGGGTGCTGCCCTATTTTTTGGAGCATTTAAACCCTCTGGGTCTGTGCCCTGCCCCGGTGGCCTTTCTGCTGAGCAGTCCTGGAGGGAGGCACTTTCCTGGGACGGGCAATGTCTGGGACCTGCTGTGCTTTCGCAGCCTGCCAGGCTCTGTGTAGGGGCAGAGCAGAAGGATCAGGGACAGATGTGCTGTACAAGATGGGTTTTGGAGGAGCTGCTCAGGTCTCAGCTCGGCTTTGCCAGCCAGGGCCAAGCTGGGAGCAGAGGGCAGCCTGTCCATGTCTACATGCCCAGCCCCAGCCTCTGCCGAGGGCCCAGGCCAGGCATTTTTCTGGGAGGATACAACTTTGGTGCCTGCAAGGACTCCCAGGGGTTTTCTGGCTGTGCTGAACCCAGGGCTTGGACTGTAGGAGCTGGGTTTTGGGGTTCATGTGGCATCTCCTTGTCTCTTGCGGGATTTGGAGAGCTCCAGGTCAGCTCTGCCTGCTGGCTGTCTCCCTAGGCCAGGAGGGTGCTCCAGGAAGGATGCTCCAGGCCTAAGGCAGGTGTTCCCCTGAGATGAAAACAAGGATTAGGGGGAAGGGAGTGAGGAAACCTTTACCTTGCTGCCCTTTGGGGCTTGGAGATGCGTTACACCTGGCCTGGGGCATTTGCAAACCTGGCTTTTTCTGTGAATCCCCCAGACACACCCCTTGGATGTCCCTGGGGATCCCACAGCTCGCTCTCAGTGATGCAGGACTCAGACCTGAGTGTTAGTAGTGCTCGCAGCTCACCTGCTCAGCGTTATTTATGGGGCACGGGCAAATAGCAGTAATTTTGAGCTTTGGGCTCCCCGCAGCAGGGGTTTGGGCAGGTTGAGTGGATGTTTTTTAAGCGGGTGTGTTTGGCAGCAGGCTGTGGGCTCCAGTCTGCTCCGGTTTCTCTCTCACCCTCCCACCTCCTGCATTTAGGGGTGCACAACAAACCCCCTTGCATGGCCGGGGGGGGGGGACAGAGGGGCAGCTCCTTGCTGCGGGACACGCGCGAGGGTTGCGTCTTGTGCACGAACATCCCAGTGGACGTGCTGCAGCCCCCTGCCCACTCGAGTTTGTGCCCCACGCTCCCTCCCCAGCCTCTCCTCTGCTCTCGCAGCCTCTTCCCTCCCGCTTTCCGAGGGCGGCTGAGCCGCTAGAGGGCAAGCGGCTGCGGGAGACGGCTCGGGCGAGGCTGCCGCCGGTGCCTCCGCAGCCTCGCATCCCTGCGGGCAGGTCCCTGCTCAGCACCCCGAGGTGTCGCCGTCCTCCGGGACCCGGCCCACGGAGCTGCCAGAGGACGCGGTCAGAGCAGCCCCACGCACGGGGAGCTGTCGCACCGGTGCTGCGGGAGACACGGCCAGAGCCGGGCTGGGATTTGGGGCGGTTTGCAGCTTTTTGGAGGATGCCGACCCACAGGCGGGTGGTGTGTTTGAAAAGCTGGGTGGGATGGGTCTGATAGGGATGGTGTGCTGCCAGCTGTCACAGCTGCTGGTTCAGAAGCCCCTTGCATCTTTGGTGGGGAAACTGAGGCACGGAGCAGCGGTGCAAGCCTGCAAGTGGTACCAAGGGACGGAGATCTTTCTGCTCAGCCCTAGCCAGGGCTTTGGGAGATGCCAAGCAGAAGGGGGCATAAACAAGGCTGCCAGTCCTGTGGTGTCAAACAGCCGTGAGAGGCGTCCCCAGGGAAATCCTAGATGCAGAGGCAAGAGGGCACAGGCTGAGAGCTGGCTCTGGATGCCCCCGGGGTGAGTGTGGTGCTCTCAGCTCCTCCAATTAACTCTTTGTTGCAGGGGCTGGAAGGAGGCTGGAGGATTAAAGAGGCTGTGTGTCCTTCCCTAGAGAGAGAGGCTGAGAAGAGCCCGGTGTGGGATGGAGAAAGGAAACAGGGGTAGGAAACCAGTCTTGACCCTGCAGCATCCTCAGTGTGGGGCTTCCAAATGAAATCTCCTCCTCCCTGGCAGTGGGGCCAAGGATGAGCTGGTTGTTTCCCTGCTGGCATGGGCACGTGCTGCCAGCGTGGTGGAAGGGCTGTGACACCCAGTGGTCCTGCAACGCAACAGCAAACGGGTCCCCAGCACCACCTCGGGGTGAGGTCTGGGTCTGGAGGGGTGCTGAGCCGGGAGGTGGGTGGCGGACACTGGTCAGAGCTGTGCTTTTGCTCCGTGGCTCAGGGCCTGGCTTCACTTAAAGGAAGAGATTAAAATCTCCTCCACTGGATGCCCCTTGGAAGGCTGCTCAGCAGTCATCGCCCCACTCGTGTGAAATTATTGAGCAGCCAACTTGTGTCACTATGGGGTCTGGGGGAAAGAGAGGTTAGGGATGGTTTTAGGATGATGCAGGTTTATTTGCATGCTTGCACATCTCCACCCCCAGCGTGCCACCCCGTTCCCTGCCCCAGCCCCATGGGGACCCTGCCCTGTCTCCTCTGTGTGATGCCTGCTTGCAGCTCTGGCCCAGGCTTGCCTGGAAGAGCAGCACCAGGAAAATGTGCTGCTTTTTTAGCTTGTTTTCATGTGACGTAGTAGTCGGGAAGCTGAAGGATAAGGCAGCTCTGTGAGCGCAGCAGGCTTCTCTCCAGCTGCCACCAAGGGCTCTGCTGTAGCAGATGCAGGAATGCTGGGGACATTCCCTGCTCCAGCACACGCCATCCCCCTCACCTTCCCCTTCTCCCAGCTTCAGCCTATGTGGGAAGGAAAACAGCTTATTTGACCAAAAATATCCTGGCAGTGGACTTGGCACAGCCACTCGAGTCTTCCCCAGCCCCCTTGTCCCCTCTGTCCCATCCCCTTGTGATCCTGCCTCACCCCACAGCCGCCCACCCTCCCCAAGCTGACGTACCCCAGCCCATCATATTTCATTCCTGCATGGAAATATGTTCCCAGCAACCTCATCCTTGACCCTGGTGAGGGCTGTGGGGCGCTGATGTCTTTGCCAGCTGTTTGTGCTGTCCCTGGGGGGCTGAGAGATGGGTAATGGGATGAGAGCGTGGTGGGGTCCCTGCCCCCGGGCTGCGCGAGGCTGTCACAGAGCGAACCCAGAGCTCTGCCCAGGTGGATCCTGCAAGGAAAAAAGTCAACGTGGAAATGTTCGAGCAGATGCAGGTGCTGCTGGGGACCCCATGCACAAAATTAGGAACATGGGCGCTCAGCTGAGCCACAACAATGCAGGACTGAGGCTGTGTGGGGGACAGTGCTGTGCCAAGGGTGCTGCTGACCTCCAGAGCTGCATCACCAGCAAATATTCCTCATGTTCCCCAAACCTCCTGCCTCCACGACGTGGCTGGGCACTGCTGGGGCAGGTGCTGGTCTCAGAACTGGCTGTCTCCACTCTCTTGTGCTCTTGCAGCCAAAATACATCCCCCAAAAGTGAGCAGAAAGCCCTCCAGTTGCCCGGTGGCTGCTGCTGGGCAGCGTGGGGAGCAGAGTTCAGCAGGATAGGGGGTCAAGGATGCTGCGTGCTGTGCCAGTGCAGGGAAACGGAGTGGTGCTGGGGACAATTTCCCAGCTTGAGCTTCTTGGGAGCTCTGACACCTCTGCAGCTGTCCCAGGACGGGCTCTGTGGGGAGCATGGAGCCAGGTGGACGCGGTGCTCTTTGGGGAAGCACCCTGCACCTTGCTTTGGGCTGGGACAGGAGATGGAGGGTGTCCTCAGGGATAAAACCTGAGCTCAAGAAGTGTGTGCAAGGCACCCAAAGGCTGCAGGGAGGGAGCCTGTACAAGGGGGACCTGCGTGGGGTTAATGGCAGTGAGCAGGGTACAGGTGGAGCTGGTCTGGGGGAGGCAGAGCACGATAAAGAGGTACCAGGTGGGAGGTTGGAGAAGGTCCTGAGGGGAGACAGAGGTTGCTCTGCTTCTGGTGAGGCTGCAGGATGGCTTGGGGAGAGGAGCTGAGCTGAGCTCTCAGGTACGAAGCTGTGTGGTCCCCTGGGCAGGACAGCGGTTGTGCCAGGAGCAGCCCTGGCTGCCTGCTTTGCAGTGCCATGAGTTTTTACCCCTCTGTCTGTCCCCCAGCACCTGGGCTTTGTGGCTCTGACCCCTTGGTGCTCCAGCCCTTGTCTCCTGTGGTGCAGCTGGGCTCTGCTCTCCTGGGCAGCTCTGTTACTGCTCACAGACCCCCATCCCTGCCCGTGCTCCCTCTGGCTCCAAATGACACAGGTCCCCTGATGTCCCCAGCCTGAGCTGGGCCTGGCACCGCTGCTCTGTGCTGCAGATGAGCCTCCCTTTGTGGGGTGGGAAGCTCAGGCATGCCCTGGGCTGGCTGCCCTGGCCCTGCTGTGCTTCGGGCTGCCCTGGCCCCATGGGAGGGCTCCCTGGCTCCAAAAGGCGCGGGTAGCATAGATTTATTTATTCAGAGACTTAATTAGCATCTTTAAATATTAAACAGTAAACAAACTGCGTCTAGTGGGATCAACATTTACAAACAGGGATTTTTTATTTTTTTTTAATCCCTCTCTGGGACACGCACTTGTGTTTTAAGTGTTCGAGGAGGAGCAGCTGCGTGGGGGATCTGGTCAGGGAGGGCTGAGCCCAGAGCAGCCCCGGTGAAAGGGGGGAGAAAGGACAGGAGCAGCCGGGAGGGCTGGGAAAAACGAGGCGGAGATGCAGACAAGCAGGGGTGAGTGCTTGGAGCACAAATTTTAGGGATTGCAGTGCTGGATTTCAGTGCTCCTTTGCAAGGTATTCGGTGCCTGCCTGCCCCTGGCAGGTGGAAGGGGGCGGGCAGGAGGTGGGGGCTCCTCGTGCACAGCGAGTTGCATTCAGAAGGTGGTGGTCCCTGCAAGGGGAGGTGTTTTACAGCTGATCTGCATCCTATTATCTCTGCAAATGGAGGCCTGCCTGTAGCAGATTACACTGGGGGTTATTTATTGGCAAAGCACTGTACAGTTTTAATTTTTCCTTTTTGCTTATTCAGGCTTTAGCTCCAGAGGAAAATAGCCTGGGGTGGCTTTGAAATGGATTCTCTCTGCCCCATTAACTTATTCAGTGAGTTTAATGGGCCTTTTTTTCTCTGAGCCTTGAAGCCATCATTAAAAGGCAGAGATTTATAAAAGCAAAGATACTCCTGAGCTTTAGTCAAACTTTGGGGCAGGGGGGTGGGGGCACAGGCTGGTGGGGACGTGGGATGCTGTGTGCGTGGGAGCCGCAGCACCGGGTGGGCCGGGCTCGACGTTAGCCTGTGTCTGGGGTCAGTGGCTGGCACCTTTCATCCCCCTCTGCCAGAGGAACCCAGTCCTGTTGCACCCCTACGCTGAGCGAGTCAGTGCTGCAAAACTTCGGGTGTCCCGTGCAAATATTGCATGAGTTTTGTACGTGGTCTGCTGGCTGCGTGCATTTATCTGGGACGAAATAGGGAATCCAGAGGGTGGCTAGAAAAGGAGCACAGGATGAAATGCCTGAGTGGTTTGTTGCTTTTGCTGCTGGGAGGCATTTGTGTGGGTGTGATGTTGCACCCTCTTGTACCTGTGTCTGTCCTAAACCAGGCCATGGCTGGTTTAGCCCTCCTAAACCAGGAGGGCTGGGAGTTTGAGTCTTTCCTGGATTGCTTCTGAATTTTAAATCAAGCCTGTGCTGGGAATCTGGCCATGGAGCCTCCTGGGGTGGCAGCGTTGTCCCTGTCCCACCTCCCACACTGATGGGAGGATGCTGTAACATGGTGAAGCAGCAACCACAGATGGCTTTACCCTTAAATTTTATTTATTTATTTTTCAATGCTACATGCAGCCCTTGAAGCTAACCCCTGGCAGCTGCTCAGACACAATCTGTGTGTCTCTGTGCCCATCCTGCCTCCGGCCCGGGGGCTGAGCAGCAGCAGCACTATGTTAGCAGAGCGAGGAGCCTGGGCAGCCCTGCAGGAGGAAATCTGCCTCCCCATGAGTGGATGGGCTGGATCAGACCCGGGAGGGGAGATCTGCTGAGATGTCAGAGGCCTTGCTCTTTGCAGCCTCCCTGGAGAGGCTGAGCTATGAGCCTGGCCTTGGAGCGCTGCCGTGGGGCGGTGGCAGCCCAGGGAGGTGCTGAGCTGCCCCTGATGGTGCTGTGGCCGAGCAGCAGCCATCTGTGGTCACACTGGGATGGGAGGGTCCGTGGTGCTGGCCTGCCCGTGACCCCCAGAGCAAGGGGGAGGCTTGTTGTAAATCCAGCTGCTTCTGCACCCCTCCCTGGGTCACAGTAATTAGGGGAAGGAGGCCCTCGTTTCCCAATAAAC
>NC_048902.1:14336952-14539344 GCF_011077185.1 Oxyura jamaicensis
CATTGTATCATCTTGTCCATACTATTTTTTATTTTTTTTGAAAAACAGAAAATGTTGCCCAGCTCTTTTTTTTTTTTTTTTTTTTTTTTTTCCCTTCTCTTTTTTTCCTACTTAATAGCACCTCTGGAATGCTTGCTGGGTGTGGAAATTTCAGAGCAAAATGATCTCCTGGGATCTGCTCCATTCCATATCCTCTTTTCCCAAACTTCTTTTCCAGATATCTCGATTTGTTTCAGCACTGCCAGAGCATGATCAGACAAAGACACAGTGCCTAACAAGTCTCACCACGCACGTGGGGACGAGCCTGGTTCAATTACAAAAGGAAAGTGGTTCCAGAGCGCAAACTGAAGGCGAGACAGCTTGTAGTGTCTGTTACCGAACCAGTAAATGAATTGTACAATACGTGACCTCTGGGACAAACACAAGTCCCTTCTTCAGATGTTGGCAGGTTTATAAACAATGCGAAAGAAAAAGGAAAAAAAAAAAAAATAGCAGCTGAAGTGTTCTGCGACCTGAGGAGAAGAAAGATTTACACTGCTGACTGACCGGCTTCATGGTGAGATTGGAGCAGAGTCAGTAATGTATCTTCAGGCACAGGGGAACAGCCACGGCTACTCAATAAAAATTGCTGTTTATTTTATAATCAACAGTTCTGAAGTGAGAAACTCCCAGCTTCTCTAATTCCTGATGATAAATTATTTGTGGGATCAATGAGATTCCTTTTTACTGCCCCCCTATTTAACATATATAAACCAAGCATACATTACAGTGCTTAAATAGCACCTTTTCAGCCGCGAATTAAAAACTTTTCATATGTTATTCCATAAATATGTCAAGCCAGTTATTACCCTAAGACAAGCTTCACTAAGGCTCTGTCTGTCTGGTGTCATGACAGTGCAGAGCAGATTTAATATCACGAGTGCTTCTGGGAGCAGGTGCCCTGACTTGTGCTCTAAGAATGCTCCTCTCATCCACCCAGCATCCTGGGGACAGGAAATCATCCTCTGGGCTCATCAGAAAATGGAATTTCCATCTTGTGGGGTTGGAAATGTTTCTCTGTTTGGTTTAAACAAGAACCACGATAACAAGTTAAAACATTCATATTTTTATATTTCTTTTTTTTTTTTTTTTTTCTGAAATGAAATATTCTGAGTGTGTCTTTTCAGTCTTATCAGAACACTCAGCCATGATATTGTACTGCTTGCAAATCCATTCAAATAATAATTCCAATGTACTCATGTACAGCAAAACATGAGACCTTTTGCACTCAGAATCTCAAGCCACTGCTTGGTTAACCTGAAGCTCTGCAGCATGACCTTGGGCCTGAACTCTTAAAAAGCAGCTTACGAATGAAAAAGTTCCAGGTATAATTACTGCAGGAGCCTGGCTACCGAGAAACACAGAGCAAAACACGAACAGGATTAGCTTCCATGAAATCTTGACGATGGCTGTGTAATTTATACAGGATTCTTTGGCTTGGCGGCATCGTTCTCGCTTTCTGGGCTCAGCTCCTGTTATCTACAAGCAGGAGAAGGCCACTATTGTTCTCCTGCCAGCCCCAATAGCCTTTAGTTAGATTTAAGAGAAAGTGGCTGTGGGAAATGAAGATTAACACTCTGGGGACAGGTGAGATTATCTCGTTGCAGGTTATTATAGTTTCCATAAATCGAATATATATGTCTATGTATACACACACTAATGTCCAGCAGATCTATAGCACGAGGTATAAATGGAAAGCCTGGGGAATATTTAATCACAAGGACTTATCGTATGTGTCTGGGGGAGGCGATGTGCTGCGCAAGAGGCAATGCTGAGAAGAGGACTGGCTGGAAAATGCTAGGGGAAATGCAGGCACTGCGTGTGCCTGACCCTGTGTGGGGATCTGCATGTACGTTCCTGGATGGGCCTTTTGGTTCCCTCTGATGGAAGAACAAAAATGAAGCAATCAGTAATTAAAAATTCCTCACCCAATTTATACACAAGGTTCTTTCCATGGTAGTTCATATGATGGCACCGGGCCAGTTAGAGCCCAAAGTCCAAATGCTGCCTTTATTGATGGATTTGCTACCACAGTGCAATTTCTGTAGCCTCAACCAGTTTTTGATTGCTTTGTTTGGGACAGGATTATTGTTCTCTGTTGTGGATGGCCAAATTAATCACTCGCGTACGTAAGGCACGGAGTGCATACTAAGTCTTGGTCTTATTTCACCTGACTCCACGGGGACACAAACTCCAGACACACAACAGCAACTGTCATTAGAAACGGACCAGAACAAGAGCATTCAGAGGTGGAGCTCGGTTTGGACAATTCACATGGCCTGGCTCAGCAAAGACTGTGCCACAGCTCACATGCAAACAGCTCCAAAACCCGCAGTCAGGACTTAGAAGAAAACAAGCCATTTCCCTGGGGTCATTCTGCTTGGCTCCCCAGCCTCCAGCAGCACAACCACAACCCCTTGCTGAACTGTACTGGTAACAAACAGTGTCAATGGCAGAGTAAGAGGATATGCCAGGAACAGAAAATACACATCTCTCTTCTGTCACAGTAGTGAACTGTGTCTGGTTTAAATGGGAAAACCAGGTTTCTGGCCAAACCTGCTGCTAGCCTTCAAAATACATAAAATGCAACAAGCGATGGGTTTAGCATGGGGCTCAAGTCTCTGGGTCCTGAAAACACTGCAAGCTACTTTGCTTTTGATCTGGTGGTTATCACATCTGCAGACGGCTGGCTAGGTTTGTGCAGCAGCTTGCTGACAAGCATTGCTCGTGCTGCATGCATTCAGTCTCCTCATTACACAGCAGCTCCAGCAAACCCTCGCTGGTTGTGTTCCTCTAATTCCTTGTGCAGGGAGTAGGCTGCCAGTCACCTTCTGTTTGTCTGCGATCGGCTACGCATCTGCTTGGCCGTATCTGTGCCTTTGGAGGAACCATCCCTCTGGCCAGCCTGGGCTGGGGAGGGAGAGGGTGAGCAAGCAGCAGGATTGGGAAGGAGACAGCCACTTTCAGCCTGCTTCTTTCTCTTAAGTGCAGTTTTTAAGCACAGTCAGTTTTTAAGATTGTAGAGAGGGAAAGTCAAATGCTGAAGAGGTGCCTACCCAAACACAGCACATCTTCTGGGGTTCCTCCTATCTCCTGCGCTGCCCTTTTGCTCTTGCCCACAATGGGCAATCGGGTCAGTGAATCTCCCAGTGCCATAAAGCAGAGGGACAGGCACGAATCACTCAACAGTCTCTGCTGGAGGAGTGCTGCTGCAGCAATCCAAATACCCACTGGCGATGTCAAACAAGGCACTGCTCACTTTCTCAAGGAGACTTTAAATGGGCTTCTGTTTTTATTTCTGAAATAAATGTCAGAAATAACCTGTTTGCTGTCTGGGCAGAGAAAGGGGACTTTTAGGGTGGTGCTCATTGTCTTGGCATGTCATTAAGGCTGCATGAAGTTTTGTACCAGGAATAATCGTGAACGATCCTAGGCAATCACCTGAGTCATGGCACACAGGTCTTATCAAGGTTCTACAAATGATACCTCTCACTTTCCTTCTTCTGGCATATTCTCTTTACAAAAGAAAAAAAAAAAGCCTAAAGTATGGCAAATAATTCAGACTTGTTTATTACAACCTCAGGAAAAGGAACAGAATGTCAGAAGTAGAAACATGATTACAACTGTTTTTCACATCTTTCATCAGAAAGGCAGAATGTCCCAGGGACAGGCTGCCATCAGGATTTGGAGGTAAGCAGAAACTTTGAAAATCAGGTGGCAAACTTAGAGGGACAAAGGAGGGATGGGATCCAGACTGTTTTGTTTTTCCCTGACCTTGTTAGCTCAATCCCAAGAACTATGGCCCCCCCATGGTGGCAAGGGTGATGTAAAAGAAATAAAGAATGACATAGAGGAATGCAATAACATGAATGTGTAGAGGCATCGATTGCAACTGAGGCTCCTTGGTTTCAGCTTTATGTCACTACCAACTGATATATGTTTCCTTCTCAGAAGGGAATATGATCTCAGTAAGACAGGAAAGGAGTAATAGGAAGTATTATTCTTCCAGTGTTACACACAGGCAGCTTAGGCAAACAACTAGCTCACATCTCTTCAGAGAGTCTGCAATAGAAATTGGTCTTAAATCTGCATCTCCTGGGGACTAGTGCAACATTTAGGCCACAAAATCAGCTTCTTTCCCTATGGACCGGCTTTTTTTTTCCCTCTACAAATGCTCAACCACTGCTTAGTTGTTATGCAAAGTGACCTGGACACCTCAAAGGACCAGCTTTTCTCATGAGACTCTCAGTGCTGCTCACTTGGAAATGTCCTCACCAGGCTGGAAAGTCAGGGGGAGCTCTTGAAAAAAACCTGGCATTTAATCACTCATGTTTCATCTTCTGTTTCACCTAAGCAGAGACTTTCCACGTAAACTGCACAAGTCAGCCACACTTCATTTAACCATGACTTCTGATATCAGTCACACAGGGCAGCACCTCCATGCCAGTGTTTCCTAGCCTCCATCCAGCAGAGACAGCTTAGTCAGATGGCTCGTATCTCCTCCCTCCATGCCAAGGAGCAGATTTGCTCTCATCCGTTCTGCCCATCTTTCCTGCCACACTTTTTTCCATCTTTGCATTGCCCTTAGATGAGAAAAGCAGGGTAGGGACAGGGCATGCTTTACCTTCTGGTTCAAATGAGACAGAGGTTGTCTTAAATCTGAGCTGTTTCCTGTGGCCCAAGTGAATTTAGAACAGGGTCACCCATCATCTTACCTGCTCGCCATTCTCTGAAACCGGAGATCTAAGTGGTCTTTGGGGCGGATTCAAATTCCAACAGCTGCTACTTGCTCCTGTCTTTCCCATCTCTCTCATTTGCAAACCATGTTTTGAGGCTGTGGAAAGAGGCATGAAGGGATTAGACATCTGTCATCTGTACGCTTTTCCTTGTGATTGCTGATCACTTTGAGCATGCTAATGCAGTGCAAAGGATAGAAAGTGAGACTTATCACTGATAGTGAACCTCAGAAAGTATGGATAAAGATCTAGCTGGCTGGACATCACTCCGAATCCTATCTGAATCTGAAGTTCTAGCACCTGTGAAAATATGCTGGAAAGCTTTCAGAGATAGACTCCCTCATGAGCAGAGGTGCATGAATAAGTGATTTTTTGCTTTGCTTGCAGTTCTGCAAGATCGGAAAAGAGATTTAGAACAGGCTAATTCAAAGTATATATTTTTAAAAACATTTTCAATAAACAAAAGGTAAACTTGTAAATTGCCATGCTTCAAATGAAAGACTTTTGGTGAACTAAAAATGAAGTTTCTTTCAATTTTTTTTTTTTTTTTTTTTCTCAGTAAAACTGTCTATATCCCCAAACAATTGCTTTTATCTCAGAATGTTCCTTTTCTTAAGCTAAAACAACGGAATGAATTGACCTACATTCATGAAACGTCGGAACTAAATTGACTGAACTCTATTTACTATTCAAGAAACAAACCAAAACCACTTTCCTACAAGAAATTCAACCCAATCAGAAAAAAAGAAAAAGAAAGAAAAGTCTGATGTCCCGATGTCTTTTCAGTTTTACTGTTTTACTGAGGTTGCCATTAAAATAAATAAGTTGAATGATTTGCCAAAACTGGCTCTAGTTTAGTTTGGCACATAAATAACTTCCTTGAATTTGCCTTTATTTTTACCTGAATGATGCTGTCAGCTTTCACAAAGCGGAGAGCATACTGTCTTTCCTATTTAACAGAATTTTAAAAGAATTTGAAAGAGCCCCTTAAAGCAGAACAAAGCAATTAACAGGGTGACTTCAAAGACAAATTGTTAATAGGACCTGACCACTTAAGATCTCTTAATACTGTGTCTGGCTGATAAATATTGTATTGGTAGATCTAATCAGGGCTGGCAGTAAATAAAATGTCCGTGACATCAACAGTTCTGCCTGAACACTCAACATGGAAAAAGTAAGGCTCTTTATCATCAGCGTGGAGTCATTGGTATCTTGGGGGCATGAGAGGCTTGCACGAGCCTTCATAAGGTAAGTGCTTTATTCAGGTCTTTGGCTAATATTCTCAACACTTTTGAGTTTGCAGATCTGGGTTGAAAATCACACGCTGACATGCTCTGTGCTAGTATCAGGGCAGGATATCGACTGTAGAGGTCTAAGCGGAAAACACCATGGAAACACCTTTGCCTTGGCATTTGTGCACTCTGCATGCAGAAAGGGTATGGGAGGAGCAGCAGTAATCAACACTTGTATTTTAGGTTAACCAACCCCCCCTCTCTCCCCTTTTTTCAAGCAGAAAATAATCTTACTTCTGAAATTATGTTAAATTGTTGGGGTCAAAAAAAAAAAAAAAAAAATCGGGGAGAATATCATATCCTTTCCTAGCCATTGCATTGTGGAATACAGCTGGGGAAAATGCTGTTGTAGGGTCAGCACAAGCAATAAATAAATAAATAAACAAATATATATATATATATTTTAAATAAAAAATTAAAAAGGAGGGAGGAGGAGAGAAAAAAGAGAAAACTACAATAACAGTAACAACAACAAACTCCTGATCAGCAAAATTTAAAGAAATAAGCCCAACTGAAAGCAGAAACTTTTCAACATTACAAAAACCTCAGTGCTCTCAGTGTTCGCTCACAATATGCAGGTAGTTTAAGGACACCACCAGTTTAATGACATCAATGCTTTGCCTATTGTTGCCACTGAGATTGCAGCTTGGTCCAAAAATACCCAAAATCTCAGCACATACACTTGGCCATGCTCTCCTTTAGCTTCCAGGGCAGCCATGAGCAGAGGAAAACTGGAACAAGCACCCTGCAGCATGAGACACATAAAGCATGTCTATACGGCAGGAGCAGAGACACTTATGGATAATATCAGAGCTGTTCAGGAGGAGCTCTGCTAAGCAGAGAAGAGGACAGAACCATTTGCCCAGCTTTCAGGCATGCCCCTTCTCCCCTGGGGCTCCATTTGAGAGCTGCTGGGCTTCTACAGCCTGCTAGCCCCATGCATGCTGCCCTGCCTTTCCAGCACATCACTGCACCATCACCTTTACTTTGTGAAGCACTGGCAAAGAAAAAAAACACATCAAGATGTGGTGAAGAGCTACCTGGGGTTGAAATCAGCTGCTGAACTCAGCCTGATCCTGGGGAAAGAGCACACCCGTTCGCTTTACAATCCAGTCACCCAGTACATAGAAAGAGTCATCTTGACTGTCAGCAGTGTCAGGACCACTCTGAGAATTACATTTGCTTTGCTCAAAGGATATTGTAATTTACTGAAAAAGAATTAGGAGCTTGAGGTCAGAGATCCTGCAGTTTCCTCAGAGACTGAGGGAAAGAGACTGGCAAAGGATAAGCAGAAATGGTCTCTACTGAAATACATTTTCTTGCCTTTTCTTTTTTTTTTTTTCTTTTCTTTTCTTTCCTTTTTTTTTTTTTTTCACTTGGTACCTGTTAATTAGGATAAAAGTGGGAAACACTATCTAACAAGGTTCCTGGGAGCAAACTGGAAAAAGCATTAATGAATTCAGCATTACAAGATGGTTTCTAAGCAACAGAACATTTCAGCTGAATATTAACCCTAGTCACAAGGAGAGAAAAAATGGTCTCAAGAATAACCTAAATGTCAGTGAATTAAGACAGTGTCTCTTCTGTGCACACTGCTATTGGACATCTTAAGGCAAGCATGGTTTGGGTAATGGTTGAACAAACTGGTGGCTGACAGCTTAATTTCCAGGCTTTTTTGAATCAACTTTCTGGTTTAGTATTAATCATAATTATGTTTGTTTGTAACACAGCATCTTAGAAGATGAGGTAAATTGTCATAGAAAGACATAAAGCCCGTAACATTAAATTTTATAAAAATATACTCTCAGGTATTTCCATCTGTGAGTATAGATTAGCCACAGTGTGTCTTCAGGTAGGAAAGATGAATGTTGCAGAGTAGGAGACTTGAAGAGATTAGAGTAAATAGATAAGGATTATGTAGCAACTTGGCTAGCTAGTGGTAGTTTGACGGGTCCAAAATATTGCTCAAAACAAAAAGTGGGATCACATAACTGAAAATGGGTTATCATAACTGACAACTGAGTAATCGAGAAACTGACCGAGAGGAAGAAATTCATTAAACCATGGAAATTTCATTTTCAATTATATTACCACATTCTCAGACAAAAAATCACAAGTCCACCCCTTCTCTTCTGCACCTAATCAGGATTTAGTCTGTTAAAGGCACACGAAGGACACAGCTTTTCATCCCTAAAACTATGACTCTTACTCTTCGAGTATGTAATGAAGTTTTTGAAGATGTACGGGTAAATCAATTAATTTGTTTATGAAGAAAAAATAATCACAAACTCAGTCCCTTCAAAGACAAGTAACATCTGAGGCAAATTCTTCTTTGTCCCAAATGGTTTGAAAGGACTGCAAATATGCATTCATGTAAATTGAGAACTTGCAGTGTGGTTATATTTAAATAAATTAGGCTGATCATTGTATCCAAGTCTGTGTAATTGTTCTGAGGTTACCAAATTTCCTCTAGTACACCACTGAGGGAAAATACAGTGTCAAGAAAACAGAGAGATTGTGAATGCTGGGACAGGCTGACGAGTGTGCTTCAGCAGCTCTGCCAAGGCAAATCAGGTAGAAAGTCCCAGTTTTTGGTGTTTCCAGCTGGTATTTTAGAGCAGTGGTTCACAGCCTGCAAACTCTTTGGATTAGCAATGACCATGAAAGATGACCAAATCATGCAAAGTTTTACAATAAAATGTGTAAAAAGATGTCCTTAATTTCAGTCATAAATTTGTAGACTTTCAGTGACTGAAATTCAGTATAAAAGTCTGCCCTTTAAAATTAATTAAAAAAATACAGTTTAAGGCAGATTCCATATGACTGCTAATCTGTAGAAAAATTCTCTAATAACAGTCTCATTGGGTGTTTTTATCAATCTTGTATCAAATTTTTGACAGTTAAGGAAAAACAGAAATGAAATTGAAAAACGTTCCTAGACAAAAACTAAGTTAAAGTAGAGTTTAAATTACATCATGAATGTGTGACATAAGGGCAAAAACTTTTTGAAAGAGACTGCAATGAGCCCCCAAAGCAAATCTTGCAAACCCTGGTGGTTCAGTTATTCTACTGGGGGTTAAAAAAAAGTCATTTAACATTCAGGTAGGAAAAGTAAATGTGATATAAGTGATCTCAGCTCTGCCTGCATTGCTGATACCATGGTGAAAAAAGTGTGAAACATAATTGAATGAGTCTTTAAAGACTGTCACTTAGAAGCTGATGATACTGAATACGCCTATGTGTAACCATCTTATTTCATGGCATGCCAATGGCCAGGCTTGGGTGGCTCAACATTGCTTTATGTGCTGTCTGAGCACTGGAGCAAAGGAGCTTTGACCATGATGGTGATGAAGAACAGAGCTAGAGGAGGATGTGGTTCGGGATGCTGTATTTCTCATTTTCTTCCCTTTTTTTTTTGACTTGCTTCTCTGCACACAGTTAGATGGTGGACAAGTGGGGCCCACCTAAAGCAACCTGCCTGTATTCAGGGCAAAGCATCAGCAGTCTTGCAAGGAGAACTGGAGCAGATGCTCGGCTGTGATGTGCTGCATAGCATCAGGCATTTTCCCTGCCTGACATCTACCTCCTTGTTTTGCAGAAGGCAGCGAGAGACAAGGTGGCTCGGGTGAAGTAAAAGGCTGCGAAGGGCAGGGAAAGAAAACCTGTGCATGACAGCGTTCACCGCACAGCCAGTTCTGCTTCACTGGGAACTGTTAATTGTCCTCCATGTGGAATTAACTCTCCAGTCATCCCAACAACCACTGCTGCATCTAAATCTTCCCTTTAATGGGCTCTCAGGGAGCGAGCGGCATGCAACCTGAACTGTGCTCGCCACTACATCAATCTTCCCCTCATCACTCTCACGCCACGCAGCAATCGAGAGGAATGAGCATCGAGTGGAGCTGCTCACCCTGGCTGTAATTCCCAACCCTGGTCTGCTGCTCCAGTGCCCGGGGAGATCTCCTCAGAAAGGGAGGGATCTGTGGCAAGAGTATCTCCCACAGCGGAGAAAAGCCTGGGGAAGGGGGAAGAAGAGGTGCTGGGCTGGGCATCAGAAAATAAGCATGTCGCTGGGAGGGCAAGAGGGGAAGGAGGTAGATCTACAAGTTCTGAAGCAGGAGGCAGCTTTTGATTTTAAAGGCTAATCAGATGCATCACAGCCATGCTTAGGCTATGAGCATTCAGAGATCAGCTCTGCTTCTGTGTTTTCACAGTACCCAGCACAATGGGATTCTGGAAATAAATTACTCTGAAGGTGGTGGGTTTGGGGAGGGAGCAAGAGAAGGACCTCATTGGGAGAGACTGTCATTGCCATGAGTGACAGGGCACAGCTTTAATTTCCATGCTTGCCACAGGATCCTGACCTGAGAAAGAGATTTGGCTAATTATACCTGGTCAGGCATGCTCGTCATTCCATCAAGATCAGAAGCATGTGTACACCAGTCTGGGAATCCAGTAATTGCTATAAGAAGTGAAGGGTCAAGGTGAGCAACTTTCACTATGTGTAAAAGGCTTGAATTGATTCCTATAAAGCTGCCAGTTAAGTAGTCCAGCTGGCAGATATGAACTGAAGAAATACTTTTACAAAGAGGGAAAACAAACAAACAAAAACAAAAAACAGTTGATAGATGATTCTGTTTACATGGAGTAATTTCTCCATCTCTGCTAAGAGTAAGGGTTCATAGCTAAGCAACTGATTTCACAGGAGAAGGGTAGGAAGCGCTATTTTTCCCCCTGTGACCAAATTACACACTTTCCATTCACACATCCAGGTGCAAAAGCAACCTTTCTGCAGACATTATTTTTAAACAGGTTAATTAATATTTCTGTTTGCCTTGAGTAGCTCATAGACATTTCAAAAAGAAAAGATAGTGAAGACAGTGTAGCAACACAGGAAAAAAAAAAAAAAAGAAAAAAAAAAGAAAAAGGAAGAAAAGTCCAGTGTTACTTTAACACTGACAACAAAAGTCACCCTTAGATGAATTAGTGATAAACTCCTGGGGAAGACTTCAGTTCCATATGGTGATATTTAATATCAGTCACGTAGAAGCGGCCAAATCAACTCCTCATCCTGCGGTACCTGCGGGACCCGCTCCTGCCTGCTTAGCATTCCGCTGCGCCCACCCATGAAACACTGCAATTGTCTCTCCTGATATAAATAAATAACTCCAGAATGCCAAACAGAGAGGGGTGGGGATGGGAATGATAAATCCTGAGTCAGAGACGACCGCTGGAGAGCGGCAGGGCTGTGGCTGTGATTTAGTGGTGCTAACGAGCCCCGGCAGAAAGAACCTCCAAGAAGCCCGTGTCGGTAGCGTGGTCCTGTCTGATGAGAAACAGGTGTTCAAGGGGACCTGAGAGTTCACAGGCTCTGTATCTCTGGCCCACTTTTTCATTCTTGGATGATTAGTTAGAAAAGCACCTCTTCTTTTGCACTGGAGGACAGCCCCAAGCCTCCAAGCCAGTGTGCCCATCCAGACCCAGCTCGCTGTGGTGCAGGGCTCAGCGTGCTCTTGCTGAGGCTTTGGGGTTTAGGCTGATCTCGACGGAAAGGACAAGGTGAGAACAAAGCTTTTCTGGGCTCCGCTCTGTCCTGCACAGCTGTTGTTTCAAAAGCTGCATGTGAGAAACTCATTTCCTTTGAGGAATGAGGTTCCATGTTTGTTTTTGCTCTGCTAATCCTGGCCGAGCATCCTGCCTCTTGGAGCGCAACCCAAAAGCCTGGAGCGTTCAGCTCCAGTCAGCAGGACTCACTGAATCATCCCTCTGCCTCTGGTGGGACCACCGCAAGCCCTCTCCAATTAGTGTTAAGCCACCAACGCACCCAGAGCTGTTTTCAGGAACCGGATAGAAGCTTTTCTGAGGGCTGCGCTTAATCCAGGCTTGTTTGCCATGTGGCACTGCTTTTCCCTCTTGAATGTGATGTTCACAGGAAAATAAATTAATACAATCCTCGCCCCGCACCTCACCCACTCCCTCTGCATAGACAAGCACTGCTGCTACACATGATGTGCTGCGGATTCACAAAAGCTTTGAATTTGGGGCTTCTTGTTTTTTTTTTGTATGCCCATTGATTCCCTGATTTTGACCCTCCACAGGTCATCACCATGCAGAGTCATCCTGTTGATCTCCCAAGGGCAAACACTCACAGAAAAGCTGTGAAAAGGTGGGAAACCCTGGCGCACGGTCATTTTTGTGGGGCTCGGTTGTTTATTTTCCTAAAGCGATCGAAGCGGTGAACCAGTGGCCAGCAATGAAAATAAAACCTCACAGGTTTGGCAGCAGGTGAAGGCTGGGTTCTGACTGAGACAAATATCCCGGGCAGCAGCTTAGGACAGGTTCCACCTTATTGCCCTCACATGTGTGAATACCTCCCCACACGCACCCACCACAGATAAATGGTCCACGTGCACTTACACAATATTTATAACCACAGTTTCTCTTCCCCTGCCCTAAGTCAACTTATTCTTTGGTTTCCTACTGCCCTGAAGTCCATCAAAGCCAGTTGCCATGGAAATGGTTGTAATGTGCTTTCACGGTGTCCTCAGCCCTGAGTACATATCAAGAGCTCTCTCTGCTGGTCTGCAATAACCATCCCTCACGGCTCCGGGTGGTCACGACACCGCTGGTACCTGGAAGCTCTCAGAATTACAACCTGTGTTTCTAGGCATCATCAGGGTCTGGAGTCTGGCACGCTATCTCCTATTTTTGAGCTAGCTGGAAACGCTCAGCTTACCAAAAAAACACAACATCCAGCCTCTGCTTTGCTCACAATGTTCCCATCGTTTGGTGAAGCGTGCTTAGCTAAGTGACGAGGGCACTGCCGGGGAAGGAGAAACCTTGCCTGTGGTGGGACTGCTAGAGAAAGGTTTTTTTTTCTCTCTGTTTCAGCAGTGCTGTCTGCTTAGGAAAATAGGAAGTGGGTTAACCCCTTGCTTGAGCATTACTTTTTTATTCATTTCAGCAAAAGATGGACTTCCTTGTGTAGGGTCAGCACATATACAAGCCCCTTTTTGAGATTTCTGTATGACTTTTATCTCACAGAGTCTCTTTAATTTTTCCATGGGCTGGACATGTTTTGCTTCCTCCCAAACACAGAAGCAGCAGAGCTCAGGGTTACTATTAGCGTCATTCGTTATATCTCCTCCTTATGCTATGGCTTTTTAGGAGACCTGCACAGGAGAGAACCTGCCACAAGGTCCCAGAGGGTCTTACATGCGATAGATTTGCAGGAGCCAATTCTAGGTTTGTTTTCCACACCTTGGAGATGCAAGGCCATTAACAGACATGGTCTGTGTACCGACCCTCTGATCTCCCGTCCTGCTGTGGTGTGCATCCCACTAGAGAAGGTTTCTTTGCAACACTTTCACCTCATTCATCTTTCTCATAAAGTCACTCTCAAGGAGTTGAGCTCTAAGAAACACCCCCTTGAAAAACATTAGGATCTGACTTATAATTGGT
The DNA here is from genome assembly GCF_011077185.1 of Oxyura jamaicensis. Taxonomy (NCBI): domain Eukaryota; kingdom Metazoa; phylum Chordata; class Aves; order Anseriformes; family Anatidae; genus Oxyura; species Oxyura jamaicensis. The sequence goes on from NC_048902.1 coordinate 14,350,481, forward strand.
GTAATTACCGTATAAAAGGGAGAAAGTAAGATGTAATTAACCAGGCACTTCTACCAAGCTTGCTCTTTGCTAAGCACACAGCTGAAGAGCTAAGCAGAGTATTTCTCAGAAAGGGTTTGATTTTTTTTTTAAATTTTTTTTTTTTTTTTGTAACTCACGGAGATGACATCTTTCTGATGGACCCAATAGCAGGGAAACAGCAGAGACGACCACCGAGGTGTTACTAGTTGTCTGCCTTCCTCTTCTTGCAGTGCAAGTTAATTGCTAGTTTTCAGCAGAGCCCAGATGGGCCTTTTTTTTTTTTTTTTTTTTTTTTTTTACTTAAAAATAATAATTCCCAGAGTTGTATAACACTGTTGTTTTTTTTAAGGTTTTGTTTTTAAATTGTCTACTTCAGAAGTGCATGGTTGTGTATGAAAGCTGCTTGTAATCTATGCACAAATCATCCTAGGTGCTTTCCAGCCCCCTTTCTGTGCTAAAGCTGCTTCGAGTCACTATTAATAAGGGACTTTCTGTTTCCTCCAACCAATGTATGTTTTTGCTTTACTTTAGGAAAAGTAACCACAAATAATAACCAAAAAAAAAAAAATACCACAAAATATAAAACCACAAAAAATAACCACAGATAATTTAGGAGGGAAACATTGCAATTACGTGGTGCAATGGAAGGATAAGGGGCAGAGGGAGCTGATGATTTTATCATTGGAAAATCTCAGAAAAAAAACGGCACTGACCGAACACAGATTATTTTCCCTCCAATCCTGATCCTTAGTTAATAATTGGCACAAATAATCAATTGGAACCACGGTGCAAATATATACAGCAGAGGGGGCCTCAGTAAATGATTCTCTTCCATGAACTTATTAGAGCTGATTAAAACCTTGCCATTGATTTTTTGGGCCATCCTGGAGAGACCAGACATGAGGTCAAGCACACAGTGGATAAGTGTATCATTAAATCTAGTCCTTCTGAGAATTAAGCAGAAATGCCAAGAAGTTACGAGTTACAAGTTTTAAGCGCTCATCCTGAGATCTACCTGCTTCATAATGTTTCATTTTGACAACAGCCATCCCCCTCACATCCCACATCCCAAACTAATGAGATAGTTAGTCACCGAGGAGAGAGCACTGTGCCGAACGCCAGCTCGCAATATTTCCAACCCGGAGGAACAAAGCCCAGCTTATGTGACCGCTTTCAAGCCCCTAAAATAAAACCTTTCAGTTGTCCAGTCTCATTTCTTCCCAAGCCACTTTTTGTCTCTCCTTCATTAGACAGCATAGACGTGGGACCATTGAGAGGGATATGTGGCATCTTGGAAGAGATGTTACCAAGAGCATGCTGCGAGTGAACATCAGCCCACCTTTATCCAAGTCAATCTAGCCTAAAACTCTAACCTCCTTCACAAAGACCTCCATGGAGTGATTTATTTTGCTACCTTCTGGAGGTGCTGGTTTCTCCCAGTGACATAGTCTAGGGCAGGTAGGCTCCTTAACTGGATATTTCAAGGGACATTGCCATGATTTACAAGAGCTGGGGATGGGGAACATTTGGTCGCCTATTGCTGCGCATCAGTGCAGTTCCTGCTCCCACATCCCACAGCACAGAGTAGCCAGGGCAGTGCCTGCTGCCCTCTTTCGTGTGTCTGGGACTGTCTACCCCTGTTAGACATTTAACATCAGGTGAGGGGAATCCGAGCTTGCACACAGATTCGAGGAAGGTGCATTAAAAATCCTCAGCCACTACAATTTTTATGTTCGAATTTATACAGAAGTCCTTAGGTGTGAAGTACCACAGCGGCAAGAAACCTCTTTGACAAAATTCTTGAATGCCTGGCTTGTGTTGCAATCTGCCCAAGTAAAGGCAAGGTGCAGGCTAATAGAGCAATGTCAAAGCTTTAGCCAACCTTAGCCTTTTTCTGTGAGATGTTGAGCACAACGTGTGGGCAGCCAGATACCCTCTGGGGCCACTAAATCATTCAGAACTGAAAGCACATCGAGCACAGGTTTGGATCAGGCCCATTTTTCCACTTCCTAATCTGCTCCACCTGGCACAGCAAAACCCTCGCTGCGTGAGCGGATGGTCCTTGCGTGCGGAGCCTGGAGGCACCTGCTGCTCCACTTGTACCTTAGCAAACCGCTGCCTGGGAACTTGGGAGAGATCCAGGTTCCTCCAGCAACAACGGACAAGATGCTGCCTCGTGTAAACCTCATTTGCATTTCTACTCTAAATCTGTTTCAACTCTAGCATCCGCATGTTTATCAGAGAAGAAAGGCAGAGCAAGGGGAGAGGAAAGCAGCTGAGCGTCTCTTCTCAAATCACTGTGCTCTCATTTTAACTTCCATTTGGTGCAGGCTTCTCTGTCAGCCCCCCAGATATTTTCAAAACCTTCCTCCCACCTTCATTCTTCTGTTCCCTTGTATCAGATCATCATTAACGCTACAAACCCATCCCTGGAAATGTTTTTCCTTTGTAAAAAAGTCAGATTTAAACTAACAACCACAGAGCAGCGTCTTTTAATCTCCTAGCACTTTTACTGTCCCATCATGAATGATTCAGGTTGAAGCTCTGGGATGACCAATGGCAGAACCACGTGGGAAGTAAACAGACAATGAACTTCAGTAGCAAAACTTCCCAGTGATCGCGAGAGGATGCATCAGTTTGAAGGGAGTGATTTAAACCACACAGACGTTTCTTTGAATTCCCTGCATTGGTAGATGTGACAGGTTCAGCTGGAGAGAAGGGACAAGAGCACACTGCATTGCCAGGCAGTGACTTGTCAGCATTTGATGCTCGTCACAATATTGCTCAAATGTGGGCAAGAAAGGATTCTGTGAGCTGTGTGTCATCACCCGTACTCTGTGAATCCACGGGGAATGGGCAAACAGCTTTTTTTGGAGAGGTGGGATGAACAAATCTGGGAGATTCTCAATGCTTCATTTCTGCTTTCCTTTTAAACAAAACCTTTTGAGGTCCTATTTTGGAAGCTGACAGATTTTTCTTTTAAAGGTTAAACCAAAGTTAAAAATGAAATGCAAATTGTTTCAATTCAATTCAACTCAAATTACTCAAGTAAAATCTGATCTGGGCATATTTCCCTGTTCTGCCCATTTCCTTGGCTCAGCCAACAGCATGAGAACGACGGGCTGCGTCCCAGCCCTGGGCTGGGGCTGCTGCAGAGACCCTTGTCCCCCCTCATCCAGAGAGAGAGTGAACATTTGGAGTTATAGAATCATTCAGGTTGCGAAAGACCTCTAAGATCACCTAGTCCAACTAACTGAAGGTTTTCCTTCTGGAAATCAAATGGTGACACTCAGATCTCTCTGTTCAGGTACTTCATCCACTGCTGAATTGAATAATATATCCAACCACTGGAACTACTTGAAAATTAGGACATGGGAGACATCCTCAGTCCATCCTAATGTCTTCTTTTGGGAGGATCAGTTGTAGTTTTTGAACTTTTCTCCAGGTCAACTGATTTGGGATGGAGGGCAATAGGACACGCTCTCTGATGGTACGTAGAGTAGCAGTTCTGAAAAAAAATCTGAGACTCAGTGACCCAGAATGGGTCCCTTCTAGTTCTGTATCTCAAATGGCTGAGTAGTCCCTTACTGGTCTCATGCACAAATCCCCCCTCTCTCAGACTCTCAGGGATGGGCGTGAAATGGGTCAGTTCAGTGGCACTGCAAACCAAAGCTTAAGCTAGCGGAATTCCTTCCCCGCAAGCCAATTTTCAGTAACTTCCTCCCACAAAGAATTTAGTTTAAAGTTAATTGAATTAGTAAAGGCCTTCAAATGCTTCGACAAGGGACTGGCTTCATTTTGGCCTTACAAAGCCAATCAAATCAGCAGAGCAGCAGCAAAGCTGGTCAATGACTCCCATTAATCGTCTGAGAGAGCAAAGGAAAAAAAAAATAAAAAGGCAAACAAAACAGAAAGGCAAGGAAAAAAAAAAAAGAAAGAAAAAGAAAAAGCAGACTACAACTCTTAAAAACTTGGCTCACCCCAGACACAGAACACTAGATGAAAAATTGACTCTGTGAATTGCATTATAGATTTTGAAGATGGGTCTGTTTCTGAGAGTCTGAGATTGAAAGTCTGCTACGTGCTGCTGAAGCTTGCTACAGCAGGGACCAACCTCTGCTAGGAAACTCTGGAGCGCACATGTAAAGAATTTGGGCTCGCTGCACAGATGTCAAGAGGGGTCACTGCTCGTGCACGCTCTGCCCTGTGTATTGGATTTTGCAGCCATTTGCCCCGTGCAAGTAAAACAAGTCATGCATGTGCACAGCAGGAACATCAGCGGGTGGCCCCCAGGCTCCACTCTGAAATTGGAGAAGGTACCTGAGCTTTTTAAGAGCAGAATTATACATCTAGGAATCGCTCCAGAGCTAAAAGCAGGACACTTCCCCAGCTCCTCAGCCAGACAAGTTGTCTGAGGAGCTCTGCTTTCTGCAGGTGGGTGCCCATCCTACCTCCCAACGCACATCGGGCATCCCTCGCCACGCCTGGCAAGTTGCCGCGATACACGAGTGTAGCATCGGTATCACACAACTGGCACAACATGCTTCACTGCAAATTTGCTACTTCAGTTGCCATAGCGAAGGTACACCTCCGAGCGCTGCGGGCTGTAGTCATATGGTGTATTAGATTCTTGCAACTTCTCACCCCAGATGAGTACAAAACACCTGCCACAACCTGTCAATTCAAAGGGAGTGCTACAAAACGCAGTCAAAATGGAAAAGACCAATTAGGCTACCTGGTTTATCTTCCTGCCAGGCAAAGAATTTGGGTCAGATATCAGGCCTATCTTTGCATCTCTTTCTATTTTTTATTTTTAAATTAGTCTCTTGTAGAAGGCAGCAGACTGAAAGCTCCATCCTTCTTCCTAGTTTCTGTACACTCATCACTTAGCTTTAGATCTGGTAAATAACTTTTTAAAAGAACATTTGCTATCTTCCTTTTTTTAAAAAAGGAGGTGTCTAAGAAAAAGAAATCTTATGAAAAGGATTATTTTTGATGAATTTCTTGGTTCAAAAGATTTTAGATGATCTTTTGCACAAGTTTCATTTCTTTGATGGAAAGCCCTGATTGTCCTTGATTAGCCAGTGAGTTAATAAAGGTGGACAAGAAAAGATCTCTCTGATTATTGAAACAAAATTTCCAAAGTATCTAAACAAAAGATTTCCTTGAGATTTTGGCTCAAAAACCCTCCAACATATTGAGACATGATTTTTCCTCCAAAAATGTGGGGCAGAAATATTTTTGAAAGATTTAGATCATTTAATGAGACAAAACCTTAATTTTCTATTTGCACTACAAAAACCTCAAAAGATGAAAGTAGAGCTCTGTATTTCACTTCTACAATGGCAATAATACTAGGAAGGGGCAACTATTATTTTATTTTATTGTTAAGAAATTGTTATGCTAATTTTGTTGGGGAAAATGGGCACAAATACAATTTCATGCCCAAATCAAGCAAAACACTAAGCGTTCTTAAATGAAGTTTAGAGGTTTTTGTTTTATGTTTTGTTACAAAGATTTTAGTAAACAATGACAAGCTACAGTGAGAAACAAGTGCAATAAAAATAATTTAATTATTTTATTAAATATGAAAAAAAGGAAGCAATCTCAGCTAAAAGTCTTTGCAGTGTTTTAAATTATGTAAAGCTTTCATTTTACAACTTCTCTCACTCCCTCTTCCTTTAGCAACAGCTTCAGTGGCACAAGATGACCCCTCCAGACAGTCTTTTAGATAGAATTAAGGAAGGCATTAGCTGTCCTTTATGGGGAAAGGAAAAAAAGTGCTGTGATAGGCAGAGACTTGTGTTCTTGCCCTTGTTTTCCAAGCCAAGGATTTTTCCTTAAAAACAAAACAAAATCAACCACATGAGGAAACATGAGTACAGAGAAAAGAGCAAGAAAGACAGCAAATAATGAGACATCAGTGCTGGAAAAAGGGCAGGTGAGTTCTTGGTCACCTTAACCTCTCAGAAAATGGGTAAAATCATATCCCTGCTGGGCTGGTTAAGATACTGCTTTCACCTGCCTTTTTGTTATTGTCATTGCATGGTGTTATTGCACAGAGGCGGTCTTGGTTAGTTTTTTGTTTGTTGTTTTTCCTTTTTATACAAGCCGAGACCAAGTCAGAGAGATGGGAGAATAACCATAGTGGGAGAAAGAGAAGAGAAAGGAACAAACCCGGCTGAACAATGTCAGGACTGCCAGCAGTTTGGCCAAACCAGTGGATAAAGCACTGTTACTTTCTCTAAGCTTTCTCTAAGCTTTCTCTAGAGCTTTCTCTAGAGCTCAGTGAGGTGAATTTGTTCTCCCAGAGCAAGGTGGCAAAGACCTGAGTCATCACAGTGCCCAGAAGATCCTGTGGCCCAGCACCTGCAGTGGTAAAGCCTGTATCCTCTATTCTCCTCTTTTCTCCTAACATCATACCAAGGACCTTCAAGGATGGAGATGAATGGCAGCATAACCTCTACTTACAAGAACTCCCCAAGCAAAGGAAGAAAAGCTAGGAAAAGAACAAATGTTTCCTCTCTCCCAGGTGAACTCCCTGCCCATTGGGACACACTGCAAACTGCTAACCCAGGATATCCCCATCACCATTTCCACAGCTCTGGAAAAAAGCAAATGAGCCGCGACAAAGACAGCTCAGGACTGTTAAACACGCGTTGGTTCCTGTTCTGCCTTTCACTTGTCACTTTTCATTCAGGTGATGAAATAATCTGATTAGATGAGTTGGGAATTATCAAGCTTCGCTCACTGTCCGTATTTCCACGTAACAGGCAAAGCCGGAGATTGCCGGCAACCTGCGAAGCACATGCTGAAAGCCCTGTTCAATTCCCTTGGTCCCAATTTTAATTCTGAAATCAAAAGAGCTGAACCATCTTCCTCTTGCTCTTTCAAAGCTCTGCTTGTCTCTCAGGCAGTGAGAGCCTGTCTCCAGCAGGACTCTGCATGGCCTGCCTGCACACTCAGGGGCCCTTTATTCCTCTCCCTTCAGCATGGCGGAGCTTGGCTAGCGACCTTTGGATTTATCATTATAGTCAGTACTTATATTTATGAAGAACAAGCAAAGGGATTGTGATTGATTAGAAAACTACCCAGACAGGTTCCCAAAGTTCTGTGAAAGTACTGCAAGTGGAGATGCTTCCAGTGCTGGAAGGAGAAATCACGGTGCAGACATGATGTACCAGCAGGGCCCCACAGATTTCAGCAGAGTGCATCTTCATTAATGAGCACCAAGATGGAAGAAAAGCAAGGCAGATAAGTTAATTTATTACTGAAGTAAACTAACCAAATGTAATGTCTGTCTGTCCTCAGTTCCAGAAAGTGTGCTTCTCTACTTGCATTGTGCTCCATGTGTCTTCAAGCATGTGGTCTGCACGATCTTGAAGAAGAAGCTGGATCAGAGCTTCCTTGTTTGCATGCATGATCTCCTCGTTGGCTGACGCCAGCCACCTGTGAAGATTGTGTCAAAGGCAGCAGCAAGGACTGAGCTTTATAGACGGTCTCCTAGGAACTGTCACTGCCTATCAGTTATGTGTCTTGGAAAGGAGAGGCCAGGCAGTCAGGGAGTGGGAGGAGGGCACAGGGATGGGAGGATCTGTCCTTCAGCTCAATCATGGCAGTCAATTTCTACTGCCATAATTAAAGAGGAAAATAAAGAAGCAGTCACATGGCACTGAATCCGCACTGCCTTGCTGGAGAGCAGACTGCAGCTGCTGCTTTGCTACACAAACTGCCACATCGAAGCCAAGAGCTTAGCACTTCTGGCTGGAGGTGGAAAGTGTATTAGGCAGTGGTGACTGGCCCTATTGCTGTGAAAACCCCATATGTAGTGATTAACACAACCACAAGCATTAAGTACTCTTTCCTCCCTTTGTCTCCTCTGTTTTTCCTCTGCGCACATGAGCAGAGAAGATCCATGACCCAGGTTTCAGCCACAGGGTTTGTCTTCTAGGGAGTTATTCGTTTTTGTTGTTTAAATCTCACACAGGAATTAAAAATAATCCCAGGAACTGGGATGGAGGCAGGTGTCAGAGGGAGCAGAAGTAGCCAGAAAGCATGCTGACCAAGGCTCTGGGTAGTGAGCAGCATGGGCATTGCTGCTCAGCAAGAGCATTTCAGATGGGAAGAGAATCACTGAAGGACACAAACAGAGGAGACAACATGCAGCTGGATTGCATGGGGAAGGTGGGTTTTTCTGGGGAAGGTCTCTCAGCAGACGTTTTTCTCCAAGTCAGCCCTGTTCTTAGAAAGCCATGTGGTATCTAGGCACAACAGTGCTGCTGAGCTACAGAAGTCAAAGTAGGCAGTAGAAGAGACAGTCTTTGGCTCTGCCAAAAAACCTATGTTATCCATCAGAGCTGTGTTTGCAATGAAAGAGAGTCACTTGTCCATTGACTGATACTTTGAACCAGTAGTCAGGAGATCCACATATTGTCCTCAGCTTTACTGCACAGCCTTGGGAAAGTTGCCTCACTTTCTTGCTCTTTTCCAGCTTCTGCCTATATAAAGCCTTGGTATATGTGAATACTGTCTCTCCATCGCTGTAGGATAGAAAAAATTCCTGCCCCACACAGGTGCATACATGAGAGGGATTTTCTGCAATTACTGTGGAGAGAAAAAAAAAAGAATAAGAAGAAGAATGAATTCTTTGAGAGTGCTTGACATCTCACCGTCTATTGATTGAAGGTTTTGCTTTGTTTTGCTTTGTTTTGTTTTTGAGAAACAAATCAAAGAATAAATTCCACCTTTCTTTTTGGCTGGATTTTGCTTTATTACATCTCTTTATTTCAATTTTGTCTGGTCTGATCAGACAGTTGAGGTTTCTTTACTTCCCAGCTGGTTCCATAAATTGGATCAACACATTTTGGACTGCTGCACCAGGTTTTCTTGAGCTGGCATTCAAGATACACTACTAGAAGCTCTCATTGAACTGAGCTGGCAGTAAGACTCAAATTCATGGAAAATATGAGAAGCGAATGATGAGAATTTGTTTAAAACTTGAACAAATATTCACCGGGGAAAACAAAAAGGCTGTGCTGCTTTCATAGATCTAATATTAATTTACTGATTTCTTGATTAAAATGAAAATGGAAAAATGATTCCCAGCAGGTCCCTCTTCTCTTGCTAAGTTAATAGCAGGGATGCCATTACACTGCAAATGATACATTTGATGCTAAAACCTAGAAATGTGTTCATTTGTTCAGTTCATTCACCCGGCGAGGCTCCGTCGTGTTCTACCTGGCTAGGACAATCTTCTTTCTTCATCAAATGGAAAGAGAAAGGTAGCAGGAGCAACTTGTCATTGTGTTGGGAATTAAGGGGTCTGATGTGATGAAATCGACCTGGACAGGGAACACAGCAGCTGTCCAGCATCATTACTGGCCAAACTGTCTTACGGAGGGGGAGCAGAGAGTAAAGTTGACGTGGGAAAGGCAGGGCAATGTGGGATCTCTAGCTCCAGGAGCACAGAAGATAGCTGCCTGGTCAAAGCACGGGAAAGCTTCCTTGTTGAAATGTGTTCTTGGTGACAAACTCAGTTCAGGGTAAAGACAGAGGCTGTGGGAGGTGTTCTTGAGCACAGGAGCCCAACAGTAATTCCTATTACTTTTAGTGGCATCTCTCTAAAAAGACGTGTTTGGTCTGACAGAGTGCTTTTTACATCTCCCTGGTGCTGACCTCCCTCTATTGACATTGATGTTAATAGCAACTAAAGATCTTCAAAGATTTGAGTCCTTCACAAAAAGCTGATGTTAATTATTACCTGTAATGCTATTTTGCCTTTGTTGTTGCTTCTTCTTGATGAAGTTCCTGTAGATGAATTCAAGAAACCACTTCAGAGGGAACCCAATACCTTCCTCTGATGTTTACTTCTGGGAAGGCTCATGAGGTTAGAAGAGAGAAATCCAGCTTCAAAAAATCATGTCCAAAATGCCTTTAGACACCTGAAAGGTGTGCTCCGTGGCCTTCAGCTAACGTTTTCAGAAGGTCAAAGATCTCCACTGGGTCCCTGATATATTAGCCAGTCTCTGCTGCCCTTGGGCACCCAAAATGTCACACCTATGTTCAGATACCTCAATTTGTCTCAAAATGTCAGTGGCTTTCTATCAGTTATGCAAGGGAAACATTTACTTTCAAGACAAAAATTTAATCCCTGAGCCAAGACACTTGAACACAAAGGGTCTGATGAGATTAGGTACAGGTGAAGTCTGCGAGAGGGTTGTACAAGTGCCCACCCGAGCAACTTTAACACCAGTTAGCAACAGTCTTGGCCGTATCACTTCAAATAGCGATCCTTTCTGGGCTGCCAGAATGACACAAAGCTGATACAGAAGTCCTGCTTACTATACACCACAGCTAAGTACTGCTCACACTCCTTAACCCCCCCCCCCAAAAAAAAAAATAATAAATAAATAAATATATAAATGGACAGCACAGATCCTCACAGTACAAGATAGCAACCAACATGTGTAGCTCTGAATCATCTGTCTTTGGAGAGCTGAATGCATTTGAAAAGGCCACTGCTACCAGCTGTGCTTCTCTAAGAGGAATTTTGCATTTAGCACACAATTACTTTGCCTTTGCACAAATGAAAGGGACATTGGATTCCTTGGGGACAAACAGTTCTGCAAGCCTGGCCACTGGGCAGATGATCTTCACTACAGATTCTGGGTCAGGTGGGGGCAGGGAAGGTGTCTTTCAGTTCAAATATGAACCAAAATAAGCATTTATTGTTGGAATCAGGAAATTCCTTAGGGAGAAAGTCCTAGTTGCTGGAAACGTGCAAGCAGTGAAATTCCACCCATTCTGAGTCAACTGTGTTACTTGCTTGCATTGCTGCTGCACGTCCAAAATCAATACAATATTAAGCAGTCAAGAGCTATTATAAGGCTCAGCCTGTTTAGTTGGATGTATAATGCACTTGGACTTATGGCCAAGTAACCTGTCCCCTGTAACTAGGATCAAGTGCAGGTTTGGCTTTGCAGAAGAGCACGACTTGAACCATTTGCATGCCAACTGTTTGCAGGGGTAGTGTTTGCGCATAAGTCATGTGTGCCCCACAGTGCCTAAGCTTCCCGGCCTGGAGAACAAATTAGGTAGATCCAGACAACAAGTAGAGTGTGACCCAGCATATAGGCAGTGCTAAGGATCAGGAATGTAACACTAAAATTTAGCCATAACATAATAGTATGGATAAAGTCTGCAAGGCCCTAGAATAACAGGGTAACATTTAAGACCCAACACTGTGGGTCACTAAATTGGTACCCTTCTGGTTACGACTGAAGAAGAAATCATCCCCAGAAGACAAAAAGCAATGGAAATGGAATTGCATCATATCCTGTTGCTACAGTTCCAAGGCTGCCTGCTCTGAGATAAAGAAGTTACCTGGGGAAGAACCACCTTTGTAGTCCCCACCCTAAAAGAGAGAGCAGAGCACTAGCAAGGTTGTGATGGCTCAGAAGCACGGTGAAATTGCTGTTTTGATCTCTCAGGGAAGTGACCTACTGGCCAGCTCCTGGTGCATGTGTCTCTCTTGCCCTGCTTTGTCATAGGTCTTCTTAATTTTACTTGCAGAAAAAGAGAAGCCTCATCTGAGGACACTGTTCAGGCCTTGCCATAGGAAGATGCAGTAGGCAAAAGTATATACGAACTGCTAAATTTGTGCTGCACCCAGGCTGCAGATACCCTGGGACTCCAGGGGTCAACTTGTCCCTTTGAAAACCACAAAAATAAAACAAAATCACAAATGAGACAAAAAAAAAAGGAGAGAGTCTGCTTTTTCTGAAAAGGCCCTTTAAATGACCCAGCTTTCAAGTTCTCTATGCACAGAGACAGTGTAGTTGATAAAATGATGGATTATTGAATCAGGCCTGGCCAACGTCAGAAGAACCCACACCACTGAGCTGGAAGAGCTGCTCTGCCATGTCCTAGAACACCAGCCAGGCTTCGAGCTCACATCCAAGTCTGTTGAGTTTGGCCAGCATTTCCCCCAAAAGAGCCGAGGATCAGCACGGTGGAACGCTTCCACTTTGCGAGAGGAGCTCTGAGAGCAGGAACTGACGGAGGGAGGCAGCTCGCTCGACTTAATGCAGAGCTCAAAGGCGAATTCCAGCTCCAAAGAGCATGTGAAATTCGCAGTTCGCTGCAGACGTTTTTTGCTGATTGTGTCACACTCAGTTTCCTAAGGAGGAAGCAGGGGAACTCAGCCTTATTTGCATGAGTTTCACATCCCTCTCCTTGGCTGAGAACACACTGTGCTATTCGATGGACAGCTCCTTTCTGATTCACTGCTCTAATTATGTTTTACAGCCGGAATATGGTACTTATGTCAAAGCTGATGGGTAAAATTCTACTGAGAAGCAACAACGTTTTGTAGCATTCTCCTGTTGTTCATTTCCATGGCTTCCCTTCATTTTTTTCCCCTCAAGGCTCATTTTGCAGGCACTAGTCGTTCTGGAGAGAGATGTCCTCACCTCCTTGATGCTTTCTTTTGACTAACAGCCATATTCTTTTTTTTTTTTTTTTTTTTTTTTTATTGTTTGTTTATTTATTGTACTTTTGTAGGCATAGGGTGACAAAAAGAGAAAATACATAGAATGGTTTTATGATTTGTCTCAAGTAGCTGGTAAAGAGCTGGAGTATTTGCCTGCAGACAGACTTCCACAGTGATAATCATCTTTTCATACTGGAGAATAGGACCACACAGATTTGGTGATTTGTATCCATATTTCCAGGACTAATTCAGCCCCCTGTGCTACCTGGGCCTGTCTCCGGAATGCTCTATAATCCCCACATGCAGAACGTCTCCTGGACCACAAGCCAAGGGACATCTCACCCCATATAATTCACTGGAGGAACGATCCCAAATTTAGGGGATCTACTCGGTTTTGGCTTGTTTACTTCTCCTGAGATGCTTGAAGAAGCCACCCCTCATGCAACAAACTCACAGCACTTCTCCTGAGGGAGAAAGGCTGGTGGGATTCACCCCCATCCTATGGAAGAGAGGAAGGGGCCAGCAGAATAGGACTGAAGAACACCAGTACGGCTGGGTTTAGCTGTTTTCCCCATCTCCCATTATTTTCCTGAGCTCAGCCAAGGTTGGAGCTGCTCCTGGGGCTTGATTATTCCCTGGCTATTTCATGCTGCAGACCACAGCAGGGCTGCACACTGCTGCTTATGGCCAGACAGATCTAGTGTTTCTGTGCATGTTTGGCAGGTACAGGGAAGAGAGGGGGGGGGAAGAACATTCACTGCTGCAACAGCAGCAGGATCACAGCTTGGGTAACAGGAAGAAAAAAAACAACAAAACACATGATCTCTCATTTAACTGTACTAAATGACAAATTGCTTACAGGCAAGGCTGCCCACTGAGGAAACCAACAAGAAAGCGATTGTTTCTCATTTCCTAGAGACTGCTGACCGAAGAGGAAGGGGAAGAAGGTGCATTTGAAATGCTGGTCAGGTGCTTTACAGTGCTCGACTGTAGCTATTTTCTCCATCTTCACAAGAACATTTGGTATAACATTATTCTTAGTCCTTGGCAACATTCAAATGAAAAGAAAAAACTCAGGTGACTGTTTCAAAGGCTAAGATAATTTTCTTTCATTGCTTGACTCCGAATTTTGCTTCAGCAGAGCTTGAGGTACAGATGGTTTTCTTTTCTTTCTCTTCTTACTTTTTTTAACGTAAACCTGCCAAGCTTAGGGTTCAGGGATCTGTCTTTTCACACTGCACCTGCTGATGGTCCAAGCACCTACACTGTGCTGTAACAGTGCTTTTGCACTACCCCTTCCCTGCCAAAAAGCACATTTTGCTGTTGCTAAGGAAATCTTTTACCCAAATCTTGGCAAGGGAGAATAAATGCTTAATTAAAATAAAAAATAAAAAATAAATCTTTCTTTTGTTGTATTTGTTTGCTGTTCCATAGAGTGCCTATTCATAAATCATAGAAGCCTAATTTTCTTAGAATTACAGAATAATTTAGGCTGGAAGGGACCTCTGGAGGTCACCTGGTCCAACTGCCTGCAGAGCTAACTTCAAAGCTAGATCAGGCTGCTTGAAGCTTTTTCTAGCCAAATCTCAAAAGCCGCCAGGATGGAGATCCACACCTCTCTGAGCCCCAGCTTCAGTACTTCAAAATACTCCCAGCGATTTTTTTCACCCCTTACATCCAGTCCTAAACTCCCTGGCTACAGCCCGTACCACTGACTCTTGTCCTCCTACTGTGCACCTCTGAGAAGAGTTTGGCTCTGCCCTTTCTATAGCATTTCTTACAAAGGTCCATTCACTCGCTAGCCAGTCACTGTGGACGTGCAAGAATCTCCCAGCCTCACACTTGTGGGTCTACTCTGCCCTTCCATCCTCGCATACCTCGTCCTGTTCACATTTTCTGCACAGTTTTTCCCTTCATCTTTGCCTGAGATGACCCCTCCCACACATCCCAGCATGACCACGCTGAGCCAGCCTACCATATAGAAGATAAGAAGGAAAGATGGATGAGGCAGACCTGAGGAAAACAGCAGCACAGGTGTGCAGATGAAATAGTCCTCATGAATCTCCCATACCCACCTGAGCATTGAGATGGAAGGGGCTGGCTGCTGACTATTCTGCAAGTGTCAAGAAAAGCCACGTTTTCCCCATTGTATTGGCTCAGCTTTGCCCCTCTTTTCATCCACATGCTTTGTCAAAAACATGTAAACCCAACACTGAGTCCAAATTCAGCAACAATCTAACCTTTTCCTCCCCACTGTGATAGAACACTTGATAGAATTAACATGCACTAATGAATATATTCTTAGTGTCATAAAAGGTCTTTGATAAATGTTGATTATATGTTGGCACTTGATCTTTGCATTTCAACTTCAGGATGCTTCATATTGTGTTTTTATTCTTTTCCTTTGACGCATCCTGATCAATACATTTCTAAATTCTGGCAGGAATCCTCAGGAGTGTTTGCGTAGCTCTAAGCAGGCCAGAATCCCTGTGTTGACAGCTCAGAAACTCATTGAACTTTCTGGGATTGTACAATGACAGAGTCATGTTAACAGCTTTGACTCTATTTTCCAGCCAAATTGCAGATAACCTTTAAATAGTCTTATGAAGGGATTTCTCCAGAGACTATCAGGCCAGATTTGTACTCAGAGATCATTTTGTTCCCTGAATAAACAGAGGTTACGAAGAGGCAGCAGTTTAAGAATGGCAACTGTTCTTATTTCTCCAATAATAAATTGCAATAGTGCCGGGTCTGGGATGTACTGATGCATTCCCCAGGTACACAAAATAAAAGTAACTCATAACAGTAGTTGATAGTGAGGAGAGCTAGGTTTGAATTCATGGCCCAAATTCTGGAAAAAGAGCTCTACAGCTTTATTCTTCTATTATTTCATCATCCTATTGTATTTAGTTTTACATGCAATTGAGTATCAACAGTAGGAGAAAAAAATGCCAAAGGGAACAATCTGTTGCCCTCTCTGTCAAGAATATTTTAAAACGGTTCATTAAATGAGATAAATTGTTTTCTCATTACTATTCAATCCAGTAAATAATGCATTTTTGAAGAACACTTTATTAATTAAAAATGTTTATGTCTTTACTAAACAGAGTGCAACAACTCCTTCTAATATCAAAGATGTTGTTACTTCTCTGGTGTTGTCATTTGCCTATTAAATTATCAAACATAACAAAGCAAAAATTACAAAAATATTACTAAACAGAACCAAAACATTAAATATTTACCCCTAGAGTCAACTTATCATGTAGAGCTCTACAGAGACCGGCTCTCAGTACCTGACATCCAGGGTATTTACTCCTGTGAAGGACTAAGGATGATATCTCACATTTTTCTACAGCATGAGGGTGTCAGTACCTTTTGGCTTGAAGAAAAATACCCACGTGGGAAGAACAAAAATACTACAAGAATAGGAAGATGGGCTACATTTCTAGCAAGCACTTTAATTTATGCATCTACCCCTGAAGGATCCTAGCTCAAGTTAGAAACAATACACAGTGTGTGCATGAATTTAGAAAACTAATATTGCCACTGTTTGCTCCAGCTTGGACTGGACGGATGGTGTGGATATTCCCACAGAAGCAGGACTGGGAGACCTTCTGGAAGACCAGATTCCAGTCTTACCTGAGAGGACGTGCATTTTTACCTCCTGGACACAATCCTAATGCTTGCTATGCAAAGCCACATGACAGTGCTGGGACAAGAGGAAGCGTGTGGCATTGATGGAAATTACTTTGGGGATGGAACCAACAAGTATAACTTTGCCTCCCAGTGAATTGCTCCTCAGAAAAGCATTTGTCACCTTTCCAGTGACAAATGGAAACCGCTAGGTTGCCTCACACAAAATACTGTCCTTTCTTCCACACGTGGCATTTAGACCAAAGGCTACAGAGGTTCCTACATCAAAAACATGCTGGAGTATTACTCTGTCAGAAAAGTGAGAAAAAGATCCTTCTTAATGTCATTTATTGTTCCATGGCCCAACCCCGCAAAAATATAAAGCAAATTCCTTCTGACTCATTCTGAAGGAAAGGGTCATCTCTTCACCTCATAGCAGGTATTTAGTGTTGCCAACTCAACTGCTGAGAAATAAATGATCTTTTATTAAGGAAACTTCTGTTTTATGTGTGTATATTTACTGTCCTTAATTCGATGTTCCAGTAAGGCTTTTCATCTGTCCTCCCTGCTTGATAAATTCCTTCCTTCTCCTAGCAGGACCCAACATGCCTCTTTAATGAAAGATCTGATGTTCTATTTCTCTAAAGGTCTGCAGGTTACAATATTTCACGACTGCCATTATTTGTGCACAGCACAGTTAAAAGGTAGGACTCAAAACAACTTTAAGCTGATGAGCTCAGGTACAAGACTTCATTTATTTATTTATTTATTTATTTATTTTCTGCCAGAACCACACCAAAGAGTGTGGTTCCTCCACAGCAAGGCTGTATCTGTCAGTGCGTGCCTTGTTACAAGCTGCTTTCCAAGACCAAACAGAATGACAGGACTCTCTGTTGCACATCTGCACAGCCTTCTGACATCCACTTGGCATTTTTATCAAAGGAAAAGATGATGAAATCTTGGCTTTTTGGGGAGGGGAGGGATTCCTTCTTCTATCCTATTGCTGTGACATACCACGATCCTTTTTACAGGTGGGTACGAAGTGAAGCAGCAGAGAGATTAAGTCATGACATAACAAACACGTTCCCAGGCATGACAAAAATGCAATCTAAAAATTTCATGCCCTGGCCCTTTTTGGCTCTCTCCAAAATGAACAAAAGAACATATCCAACATAATTTGAATTTTGGAGCTCCCACTTGACTATTCCCACTGAAGTAAGAGTGTGAGGTGAGCAAGGGAGGCAGTGTCATTAAATGGAAAAAATGAACAAGGCAACATCATTACTCTGAAGTTACAGGACTTTGGCCGCTGTGCTGATTGCTTGAATGCTTTTTTTGTAAAAAGCTTTTTCATAAGGCACAGCTTCATTTCCAAAATGTTAACAAAGCTAAGGCCCCAGGAGCAGGCAAGAAAATTAGAAATGTTCACATATTTGAAAGCATACGAAAATAATCCCCTTCCATTTTCAGGACAAATGCAGGGAGCTGCAGCAGTATGCATCACCCAGCTGAGGGTACTGGGGGCTTTGCAGATAGAAGAGGGGGCAAAACCAGCCCATGGGCAATGAGTGCTTCATTCTCAATGTGTTATTACGTGAATGTGTTATACCTCTGGTATGAGAAGCCTGTTCTTCATCCATTTTCTTTCTGAGTTCTGGGCCTATTCTGTCCCAGACCTGTCAGTCTGTATGACACATCACAAATTCATTTCAAGCATGCCATGTAATTCCAGTCTGGGCTAGCCAGAAGGTCTCCATAAATGTTTATGAGTGCAGGTAGCAGAGCACAGTCATCTCCCAGCTGGAGCCACTTGGTGCCATCGGTCTGGAGAGGTACGGAGGGTGGTGGGCGGGACAGGCTGCTGGAGACAAGAGACTGTTTGCTTTCCTGCTGGGCAGTTATTGAAAAGGGACCAGGGAAATCAGTGACAGCCTTGCTGGAAGGAGCAGGGGGACAATGAACCTAACGAACTCAGCATGAACATCCCAGCTATCTCTTCATGGTCCTGTTTCAGGTGTCTCGTCAGCTTCTGCTTTGATCATGCCCCGTAGGGACCAGTATGCCTGAGCTGGAAAAAGAATCAGGATGATGTGAACAGGTCTGCAGCAAGGGTCTGAAGAGGTGACCTGCAGAAGCAGGCAATGAAGGATTTAGAAGGCAAAGGAGTGGAGAGGAAGGGAGTCAGGGAAGGTAAGGCAGCAAGGGATCACAGGGACCTGCTGGGGCTGTGATTGAGAGGGAAGAGGAAGCAGAGGTGACTGATTAAAATAATGTTGGCTCTTGAATGTGTCTGACATTTGGATGAGACAGTGTCTCTAGTCAGTATTCAAAGCAATAGCTGCCCTGACTGGTTCCCTTCACCAAAGGAAAAACAGCTTTTCCCTGGATAAAAAGGCAAAAACCCTGAATTCATTTTTTTTTTTGGTGGGGACTGCTTTGATTTTTTTTTTTTTTTTAATTACCAAGTAAATTAAGAAGCTTAAAGGAAGGCAAAAGTCCAGCCAGGTCCCTGAACGTTTCAGCTGCTGAACCTGACTTAAGAAAATCTCATCTTTTATGTACTTCCCATTCAAAAGAGACAATTAAGTTAACTGGAATAACTCTGTGAGTAAAAGCAAAACAACCTCAAATTCTGGAGGAGGAAAACTTGCTCCGAGCACACGTTTCTGTCTTTGTTCCAGTTATTTATTCCTTTTGTCTTTCAACATCCAGTAATCAAAGGAATTAAAAGGATTAAAAAGCACGCACAAAACAAGTGATGGCTTAATACATCAAAGTAGGTGTGACAACGAGGGGAACGGGAGCCAGGGAAAGCGACAGCTTCAGATTAGAGCTCAAAAGCCTACACACGAAGCGGCTGCAACCCAGCACACGGATCCCCGTAAAACATAATTGCAATTCAAAATGCAGCCTAGGATAAAAGCAGAGCCAAACGCACATGTTGATGTTAGGGATGTCACCATGTCCGGCGACACTTCAGATGAGAGTTCAGCAAAGCATGGCCCCAGCTTTAGTTGCAGCCAGCACAAAGCTGCTGGCCCAGCAGTGCCTGGACACACGCACAGGTTCAGATGTCTCTGCCCACCCCCTCACCTCTCAGGTAGTGTCAAATACTCAGCTGCTAAAACGAACAGGTTTTCTTAATGGTGCATTTCTTCCTTTCCTAGCTGCGGATAATGGCAGAGACCCTAACCTGCAGTGACAAGAGTGTCTCAGCGCAAGGTTCCCAGACAGATTTAGCCTAATTAAAATGTCCACTGAAGTAACATTCAAAAGCTACGAGCGGCTTTTTTAAGATCCTGCACAGCTGTAAATTGAGTATTTTCTCACACTTGCAGGAAAGGTTCCTGGCTTGTCATGTGCTCTGAAATGATCTACAACTACTCCCCAGAGGGCTGTAAATGAGAATAAATTTTTGCAGGGTTCTGGCAACCCACACTGTTGTGTGTGGAGGTGGGGAATAGGTTCAGGGCACTGCCAATCCCGCCTTCAACTGCATCACTCTCAGCGTCTGGCAAAAAATAATAATAATAAAAAAATCACATTTACTGTGTACAACTAAGGATGCAGTTGGATCAGGACGGTCACAGAGCTGCCTCCAGCACAATCAGCATGTCCCTGCAGATCAGAAACGATCACCCATAGCTGAATATCATCACCCACCAGCAGGAAACTGGCTTCCTCCCCACTCCCACCTCCCTCTTACTGAAACGTTGCAACAGATTGTGAAAGCACTCCTCTGTTGTTCGAGTGCAGAGACAGTCTGCCCAGCTTAAGTCTCCTCCCATGGGATACACTGATGTTGTAGCACACTGACGTGATGTTGCTGCAATTGGCGCTCCGAGGGGAACGCAATTCCCATTCTGCAAAATAACTGAGATTTCTGAACGCACTTTTCATTTTGAATGGGAGCAAAGCAGGGAGAAAGAACACACTTGGTGCCTCCGAGCAATGCGCATGCGTAGATGCTTTGCCGGATCAGGTCCTCGGTGTAGACGAGATCAATAAAGTTCATTGTTATGAACCACAATATAGAATTTCAATGCCCTGATTTAAGCAGCTCCTGGTCACCTGGGACACGACGGCTGCCTATGCCGTTACAGAAGAACATCTTGCGGTTACTCAACAATATCAACACACTGCAATGCAGTGTGCAACTCCCAGCATTTGGCCTCTTTCAGAGAGTGGTTGGTTTTCTGCCAGTGCATCTGGCAATACTGCTCCCAGTGACTATCACCAGTGCACAGTACAGCAAGGCACCGACAGTACTGGCCAGCTTTGTTCCACAGCGAGCGTAGGAGCGACGCGTTTTCCAGATGCACAGTAAATCTATGCAAAATGAATATTGTATTTGTTGCCCAGAGACATGAAAATGTTGTCTTCCCTCCAGTTACGATCTTGGAAATCCAAACGGATGGGGTAAGAAGCAGCAGGGGAGGGCTCAGGATGAGCTGAGTGACACATTATTCAGCCTGTCATAGAGGCCAATAGCAGGCAGCCAGGTTTTCAATTAACTCCCCGTGTGTGATGGACTCAGATAGCTCTTCTATCAGCAGTACTTCAAAAGGCCAGAGAAACAGCAACACTTGTCCCCTTGAAGTACCACAACTTCACAACACACTCAAAGAGGTTTGCAACTTCAAATAAGCCCTGAGCCAAAATTAGATTTTGATTATAAAACTATTAGAAGGTTAAAAAAAATAGAAAAACAGTGCAGGCTGAACAGAGGATATAGTTGAAGGTACATATCTAACTTTCGAAGGAGAGAGAAGAAAGGGAATTCATTTCTCATTGGTGAGGGGATCGTTACTGCTGGTGTGCAGATGAGAGCCGGCTCTGTCTGCAATGCAAGTAAAGTGCAGGGCTGTATAGGGCTAAACAGGAGTCAGCTGAAGGTATCTCAACAGGTGTCAGTGAGGAAAGTTTGGTAATTATGGGAGATGTAATTTGGGTAGATCTCTGAGGGAGTTAAGCTGGTGATGGGAGATGGAGGTCTTTCTCCAGGCTAGGTTCTTCCAAAGGAGTGTTAATGGGGGTGTCTCTGGTGTTTGACACTGAACATTGTCCGTAGGACATCTTTTAACATCAGGACCCCTTTCTATCACCATCAGCTGAGCTTAGAAACAACACTTTTTTTTTTTTTTTTTTTTTTTTTTTTTTTTTCCAGTGGATGAGTGTCCCATATTTCTGCTGGCCTTAAGAAGCCCAGTTCTCTTTCACGATTGCCTGTCACACATCACAGTATCTCAGCCCTGAAGTGTTCCTCTTCCCCTTCCCAATTTCTTTTCTGTGTCATCTGCATAAGACAAGAAAATGCCCATGCTGTTGCCGTGTCAGTGCTGTGCATGTGCTGACCGACCACCTGGACCAACGCAGGATGGGTCACACCGCAACCCTCCTTTAGCAGGAACAGGTAAACCTCTGCCCTTTACTTATTATTCTCAAGGAACATCATTTCTTCTGTCTAGAATGGATGAAATTGGTCAACTAATTCAGAGAGCACTAGAAGAATATCGAGGGACTGACAGACAGAAGATGAGAGCACATATGACTACAAATTCTTAGCTTTTGGGGAAAACAGGCTAAAAATAAGAATAGACCGAGAAAGTGGCAAAGTATGAGACTCCCTGAATTGTGCCCTGAAGAGGTCTGTCTGCAGCATCACTGAAGCTAAGGCGGGTGGGGAAATCCTTCTGAAAAACCGTTTGGAAAAGAAGTTCATCGAGGAAAGTCAGTGCCTGCTGGTATCTATCTCTTTCTTGGCCTCCGGAAGGAGATAATTGCATTTCAGCTTAACAGTAAGGAAAAGAGGGTGAGATCCTCCCTGCCTTTGATCACATAAGATGCTTTAGCAGGGGGAATCACTGTCTCCCCCTACAGGGTGATCCATATCAGAGGCTAATGAGTCTGCTAACGAGGATTACTCCAGCTGCTGATCTCCAGCCTCTCACGGAGAGGAGAGAGCAGAGTTCAGTTCCCAGGGGAGAACCACTGCAGGAGGACAATGCTGGGACGCCCTGGGGTAATGTCAGATGTAGTTACACAGGGTGACTGAGGGAATCTTGTGCTGATAAAAATTGTATGACTTCACTGCAAAACTCTGATTTGTTTCTTCCCTCTTGTTATAAGTCAAGGGAAGGAATATGTTCGTTCTTCCCCCAAGCGATACTCATTTGGATGCAAGTGGGAATTTCTTTCAATGCTGTTCCTGGCTCTTCTATTTGACAGACAAGAGAGTGTTTATTAGAACAGATGCATAGGAGAAAATAAGAGAAAGCCTGATCACATTCCCAGTGTTAGGGAAAATTCAAGTAAATGTCTGTCCACCCTGCAGTGAAACATTTCCAGTCTTCCCAGGCTGTTCAAGAGCGACTTAAGCTCAAGCAGTGCTTTGGGTAACACTGCAATGTGCACTGCTCATCTCCACAATGATTCAATGAAGATTTAAGCATTGACTTCCCACCCACAAACACCACCAAAATCCCTGAGATTGACTGTTGTTCAATGGGAAGAGATTCCCACGTCCTGCACTAGGACCCACAAGCAGACCAGGCAGACCAACCCACCAGCCCTGGAGTCCCTCTGGCTGGCTCAGAGATCAGCATGGCAGAACCTGGTCCTTAACTGCACTGCAGGTAATGCATGCT
This sequence comes from Oxyura jamaicensis, assembly GCF_011077185.1. Taxonomy (NCBI): domain Eukaryota; kingdom Metazoa; phylum Chordata; class Aves; order Anseriformes; family Anatidae; genus Oxyura; species Oxyura jamaicensis. The sequence goes on from NC_048902.1 coordinate 14,373,272, forward strand.
GCCCTCCACCTCCTGAGTGCTCAACAAAACGGGGGTCACCACCTTTTAGACCTGTTCCTGTTCAGATACAGACCCACGATTTGGTGGACCTTTGTGCCATTTGATCATCGTACGCTAGAGCAAAATCTGGACAAGACAAAAAGGGGAAATAGGTGGAGAAGGGGTCAGGAGAGGCTGCAGTCGTCCTATCTGTGGGGCTGGGCAGTGGGATTGGCAATGCCCATTTGTTGCTGTGTTGGAGCACCATGAAACTTTATGCTGCTAGAAAGGGGAAAGGAAAAACAACAACAATAACAACAAAACAACAACAACAACAAAAACCTTGCAAGAGGCACATTGCTGTTACAGGAAAAAAAAAAAAAAAAAAAGATACCCAGATACCAGATCAAAAAGGTCTGCTTAAAGACAGTACATATGCCAGCTCCAGGGGATTTCAAATATTTATGGTTTGCTACATTTTTAATCTTTAAGAGATCCAGGGATGCTGCGCATAGAATCTGATGCAAGTATAGCCGATGTCTGACATGACTGTGGCTTGTAAACCACTGCAGCAGTGGGGAGGAGAACGCAGACTCAAACTAGTCTGAGGCTCACCTTGCTGCAGGCCTGATGTTTTTTTTCCCCATACCCTAGAAGTAAACTCTGAAATATGCCCCTTCCTGCTGACTCTGGCCCCCTTTCTGTCGCTAGCTATTCCATCCCAGGCAACACACACACATGCTCAAAAGCATGCTTGCTGCAGGCAGAAAGGTGCAAAGAAAGGAGATAGGGTGTGAGATGCTAGCCGTAGGCCCACCGCCACCACTTCGAGAAGCGTTATCCCACCTCTGTCACCGATAACAAAAGACAGTCCCATTTCCACTGCACGGCCTAAATAGACTTCTTGCCTTCCAGGTGATTAATAACCTAAAGTAGATTAATATTTAAGATCGCACTGGGAAGTAATATGCAAGGTACAATGGAGATTTTGATTCTTCTGGTAGAGGAACATGAACAGAAGTGCTTTAGCAGGAGTTTGGTGTCTGTGCACAACACCTTAGGACTAATGCATCTAACACAGGTGCTGGGAATCATGATTATTTCAGCTCATGTCACCTTCAATTAGAAGAGATTTTAGGTGTGCTTCCTCATATGCCTCTTCTCTTCCTAGGTTTCTTGAATACAATAAAGCTAATAGCGAAAGCTGAAGTAGTATTTCAAGGAACTCAGTGGCTGCTGCTTACTGGCTGATGTTTGCTTTTTAAGTTGGGGTGGAGCTGCATAAATTATTCAGCGTCTTGTATTGTAACTGTCAGAGAAATTTAGGATCCTTAGCCCATTTTGCCAACTATCATGTGAGCTAAGGGAGTTTGGGAGAGAGAAAGTACTTTCTGGAGGGTAGAAATGTTCATGCTCACAAAGAAAATATAAGATGTGATGTTCTTGGGCATAAAAATCATGCCCTGCTCTGCTTTTCTTAGAAAGGCTTTACTTCTGCTCACTCCAAGAAGGCTGTAAAAGCCTATCCCATCAGCACTGCTACGGAGGTCACCATTCAGGTCATCCCTTGGTGATTACACCCAAGTCTCAGGTGTCTGGCAAGCCAACATGCCAGCAGGTTTTCCCTGAAAGCCCTGGTACTACACTGCATCTTCTGTGTGCTAGCACACTGCAAGGCATCACAAGCATTGCGTGTGTCCCCAGTGCCACCCTTATCCACATTGCTGCTGTTTATAAACCCGTGGATTACAGCAGGAGAGAAGCACATCAAAAGACTGGCCTGTCCTCTTTCCAAATGTGATGGGTAAGATCCATTTTGAGTGAGCTGAGCTCTCCTGTGGGGAGATTTAAATTATAACCCAAAGTACTTTTCTGTAGGGCACATAGAGATTGATCATTTTCCCCGGTTTTTGCCTGCCTACTGTAATCTGGCAATGCTAGGCGGTGCAAGGACAGCTCCTCGGAGTGGCAGTTAAGAGATTACAGCTGTGCTTTCTTCCCCTGTACAATGACCAGGTCATAATTAGGACAGGAATGATGGTGTTCAGCGATGTGAAGAGGCGTTAAGCTGTTGAGCTTCTGGCACCGTGACCAGGTAGGTGCTGCCAGGTTTCAAAGTTCAGCAGTTTTTAGGACTAGCAAAACAGCAGCTTCCCGCTGCGGCGCAGCCGTGGAGGTGTGGGGCATTGCAGCAGAGCCAGGCTGTGCTGTGAAAAGCCAAGCAACAGGCACGGCAAGAGCCACAGCACAGCCTGAGGGGCACGGCCAGGGTGCTCAGCAGCACCAGACCTTCCCAGGGATGCACGTGTGGCCCCAAAACTCTCCCTGCTCAGCAAAACCCTGAAGCAAGATGCTTCACTGTGATACATGCAGATCTGTGCTGGTTTCACAGGAATTTAACAATGCATCTCAATTTAGGCAGAGCTGCTGGAAATAGCATGCCAAAATGGGTCCTTTCTCAGCACTCTATTTGTTAGAGCCCAGCAGTGTTGCCTTAAAGCTGTTTTTCTCCCTGTTTATTTTTTTTAACCCACCTGGCATTTTGGAAAGTAAAATTCTATTCACTTTTTTTTTTTTTTTTTTTTTGTGCCATTGTCACAGTTCTTCAGTGTTAATTATTTATACCCATATAAAAATTAAGCTAAGCACTGAAGGTTCATTCGCCATAGCCCCATCTCTTGTCCCATGCAATGCTCTTTGCGCTGGGGAGTTTTACCACCAGGTCTTCCTTCTCTGTGAGTAGTCAGTCAAGTAAAGCATTGGCCACAGTGGCTCATTGAGCACATGAATTAAGAAATTGCCACCAGCACCAGAAATTCCTAAAACGCTCATAAAATATCATGTAACCCTCCCAACAGTTGCCTAGATGCAAATTTTAAATAATTCCTATGACTACAATGCAATGAGTTTGGTCTGTATAGACTAAAAAAAGTTCAGTGATCTCGGTATGACAGTTTGTCAAGAAATAACTGGCAGTACACAAGACCCTGTAACTTACTGGCTATTCTATGCCCTAAGAGAAATAGCTTTCCAGTCATTTTTTTTATAGGTATGTGTGGGCGAGTATAGATCTCTGTGAAGACGTTCATACACAGGGAGCGAATAAAGGAGTGTAAAAATATGTTTGGCCATATGTGTCACAGAAAGGGTATCCTAAATATTTTTAAAAGCAACCTTCTATTGATAAGACATAGGTATTTTTCTTTTTTAGCTCTGCATGTCTTTGTATTTTGAACACCCTACAAGCACATGGTACGACTTCAAAACAGGAGCTTTATTTCATCTGTGCATTTCTTGAAGAAAAAAAAAAAAGAAAGAGTAACTCAGCTTTCCAATTTCAGATGATTAGTTAGTTCAAAAATATGCTAAAGATTTTATGGAGTATTAAATCTTTCTCCTTTTATGCCTGCTTTGTTTCTAGCAGTAGTAAAAGACAGTATCAAAGGACAGAAAATTCACCTTTCTTCTGTTGAGGAGACTACCCTGAGATTTCAGCCATAGTTTCACCATCCTGAAAGACAGATTATGAGAGGTTATTAATCTGCCTTCTCATCTATCTATAGCAATATGGGTATCATCTGCATCTATGATGAAAGCCCCCTGGGAGTCTATACTGTGCTTATCAGATGTGGCAGCAGGTGAAATATCAGACAAGTAAGATAATAAATAATAAACGACCCTATATTTTCTAATCCAATGTCAGAAAATGTTAACTGTTAATCTAGTTAATGGAGACTTCATGTCTTATAACACCCTACCCATGAACTTCAGGCAACCTTTCTCTGATAACTTTGGCCTTGATTTTTTTTTCCCTGAAATCAAGTTTTTGAAGACACCAGCATTTCTCAAGGATTTTCTGAGGAAAGCACAACCCCATACTAAACAGATTCTTGAGCTTGGGACTGATAATTTATACTCTTCAGCTACTTCTACCATCTCAGGACTCAGATCCTGTACTTTGAGGTGCTTCATGAAACACTACTGGTTCTTCTCTCAACTTTTCCCAGAGCAGCCCCTTCTGTAAGGGCTTCTCAACCCATTCAGCCTGGTGAAGCAGCTGGGACCTCGTTCTTCTAAGTCAGCCTTTTCACCCTCTTTTCTTTAGCTGCAAGATTAGCATTTGAAAACAAGATATTGGGCACTTTTAAAGATTAATTCCAGAAGTTTCTGGAGGAAAAAGGCTTGGAACCTATGGGTAGAATAAGAGAAATGGAAATACTAGTTCAAGCCAGGATCTGGTTGATTATATCTGATGGTTACTGCTGTGATCCAAGTAGTGAGCACAACCCTGCACAGTCTCAGATAGGTACTCAAGATAAAAACCCAAAACAGCAACACTGCTCCCAGCCCCGGGGCTGGGGACCTCTTCTGAGAAACCAAAGACTGAAAGCTAACACTGGTCTTTCTCCTCCTCATCCTCTCAGGGAAGAGACCAAAGCAGGAAGGAAAACAGCGGCCCCAATATGATTTCCATTTAGTGGGGATGCTTGAAACTGGGGAAAACTACAGCACTTGATCCATGCACATCCCTCCCAACAATCCATTTTTCCCTTGGCACGTCCCCCACCCTCTTGGCACTGAGGGTGAGGAGTCGAGCTCCACCACACTACACTGCCGAGGAACCAAAAACCAGAACAGGAACATAAGGCTGAGCATTGGACACCAGAAAACCCAATTTTGGCAATTCCTTAAACAACCTTGTGAAATATGTTTATGTCACAGGTAGCTTTTGGTACCTGTAGCATCAAAAAATAGCAGGTGTTTTATTTACAGTGGCCATGGGGAAATATAGTCTGATGTAATTGTTAAAGATCTGTTCGTATTCCAGGCAGCAAACTACCATTTACAGGATGAAATTGTTTGCTGTTTAAACACTGCCAGTCAAGGACATTAATTGCTGTGGGTTAAATTAAACTAGATGGCACAGCAATGAGATTTGAAGCCGGGGAGGGGGTGGGGAGGAAGGAGGAGGGGAAGAGTAATCTTCTCTCATAAATAATGGGATCTGAAAAGAATCTTCATAGGGACAGATTAATTTGCCAAGAACCGAGTTCAAATCTAGTCCTACAGGTCCTGTGAGCAGCCCTCAGGAGGGCAAACACTGCCCCCACCCAAAAAGCAAGAGCTCAAGCTCCTACATGGGTATTTATTCCAAATATACGATCAGTGGCTGTGCCATATCAGAAGCTGGCTGCCTTCCAAGACGGGACAAGCCACACTGTGTGACGGGGAGAGGAGATGCTGCCTTGCCCTTTTCAGTGGAGCTGTAGTAACAGCCAGTGGCAGTGGGCAGGGAAAGGGGCAAGTCCTCCTGGCAGCCCTTTGTTTCTGTTCCTCGCAAGCCTCTTGCACACATACACAAAGACACACAAAGCTATATATTCATTTTACTTTGTAAGGGGGAGAAGTAATTTTGGTCCAAACATCTTTCTCTTGCGTTCACCCTGAGTGCCTTGCAATAAGCTCCCTTTCTCGGCTCATGGGATGGCGTGCTATTTATTCCTTTACCAATGTAAGCCCATTGTAAATAAATAAATAGCAGCCCTGGGCACTTTTTTTTTGGACCTGTCTTTAAAAACACTAATCGAAATGTAATGACAGGCTGGCAGCCAGCTTCACTATCCATGCTGTTGATAACCAGCTAAGCTTTCCAGCCACAAAATTAACATAAAACCCGCAAAGACAACTATCCTCCTGTCATTCATCCCTGTCCCAAACCTTTGGGAAAAAGGCAACAGCAACAAAAAGCCACACCCAAGAGCTTTGCAATACGTTTTGAAGGTCAGGAAGTTACGGCACAGTTTAGATGAAGCAGGGAATCAATTTTTATTGAGACCAGCAAAGAATATCTGCCTTTTCTGCAGTCTCCACCAACCCCACCACTTCTGGCTGTGGTTTCAGAAGATGCTGCTGTCAATAAGCAGTATTTCATCCACTACAGCCACCTGCATTAGGTGTGTCAGCAGGGAGAGGACACTACTACTGTTTGCCTGCAGCAATTGTACAACACAGCCTGCCGGAGCAGGACACTGGGACTCCCAGAACATCCCATCCAATTCTGCCTCTGTTGGGAGGCTCGGAGGAAGCAGTTTGAATAAAGGAACAGCCAGAAGTTGACCCTCAGCATTAATTTCACTTCACGCAGCTCCAAATACTTTGCTTTAAAATAATAATAATAATACCTTGCATCACCCCCAAATTAATTGCATGCCTAGTCAAATGAATCCCATATTAACAGACCAGGACCTGATTCCTCAGTCTGTGCAATCAATTTTACCCTAGGGTAATGCTGTTGACTGCAGATGATCTGGCGTGCACTGACTGCAGATGATCTGGCACGCACAAGCGAAGGCCTGGGGTTTTCATCATTGTTTCCAAAGCTGTAGAGCCGGCAGCAGCAATAACGCCAGCAGTACCTGCACCTCCCTCCCTTAGGGCCACCCAAGAGCTCCACGCTAAAAATCTGGCACCACTGGCTTTCAGGTGTCAGGGGAATTGACTAATTTTCTGACAATACTATACCTAAATCAGTATTTAAATTGTAAGTTAAATAAATGCTGTGATTATTAGGAGCAGACTTCTTGAAGTTGAACCACCAGGTAGCTGATAGCTATCCTATTACAAACTCCAAAAGCCTCAGTAGAGATGTACTTAATAATTGTTTGGCATTAATTTGTCATGCAATAATTATCCTATTAAATCTAAATTAAACCCTCCACTCAGACACTTCATCTGAAGTGTGAACATAACAATTAAGAGAGAGGGGGAAAAGGGGGATGATTTTTGCATCATTTTCTGTGCAAGATTGTGCTTCTTACTAGCAGAAACAGCAGCAAAAGGGAATTAAGATATTGTATTGAGAAGAGAAATTATGAAACTGAAACACAGCACAAACAAAAATCCTCCTTCCCTAAATTACATATGGTGCACAGCTTAGGATAGCATCTTGCTACACTATAAACTTCAGTGCATTTATTTCTTTACCATAAGGAAGTTGTGTTGCACTTCCTTTCCAAGGAACAAAAAGGAATTAAGAAAAATAAATAAATTTAGACAACTGATGAAGGCTGGGATTGCTCTCATCTATCTAGCCAAATAAAAGCTCAAAATCCAGGCCCAGTTTTTTTTTCTTGAAGCTCCTCCTGTCGTCAGCAGCCAGAGATCAGGCTCTCCGGAGAGAGATTCATCCCACCCACCTCAGAGCTTAGATCTGACAGCTAAAATGAGAGAAGAATGAATCCCATCCGAAAGCCAGACAGGAAGCCTGGAAAGAGGAAGACTTAAATCCAGTTCTCATGTCCTAGGCTGAGATTTGAGGCACCGAGCTGTTCTTCCACATAGGATAATAGAGCTTGAAGTGCTTAAAATGTCATTAAGTAGTACTGCTGAGCTGAGGACAGTCTGTGGGTGTACAAAATAGTTTTCTGTCCTTATTCTGACTGATTTAATTTTGGGATCTAGAAGGATGGCTGTTTTAAACTAAGACAAGATCTCTTCCCTCTATGGCTTGCAATTGCTCACAGAATTTCCACACCGGTTGCAGAGTAACAGAGTAGATGACATCCACAAGAGGTTTTCTTCATCAGTCAAAACCACTCCTTACACAGCATTTTGTTACCTCTTTGAAAATGCAATCTCCTTCCCTAGAAGAACATCCTTTTTTAGGTAAAAGCCCTGTTTGGTATTTTTTTTTTTTTTTTTTTTTTTTTTTGGCATGGGTTTCAGCTTTTTTTGTTGCGTTTTCCTTAGAGACAGCAGCTCTTTACATCCTCCAGAACCCCAAAATACCGGTTGTCATAGTGGTTTTACAGCACATGATATTCCTCTCCCTTCCCTGCCTGTGCCGAGCGCGCCTCTGTACCATTCTCCGAGGAGATAATTACCTCTTCACCTTTCTTTTCCTCTTCTAACACTCTCTGCTCTGCCAACTGCTTTTTCCCACTGAGATGGTATTACTCATCTCTAACAAAACTCCGATTCCTCAAATTATACTTAGCTCTCAAGTCTGACACTTGTACCTCTGTTCTGCAGCTGTATCAGTTTGTCTAATAAATGTCTTATCTAGAGCCTTGGACTGTTACAGCTGCAGACAACATGGCCATTTTCAACCAAAACATTTCTCCTCTAAATCACCCAAAAATGTGACAAGAAGGTTCGTCGTGGATTAAATTGTTCACTGACCCTGTTTTGCTCCCACGGGTCTGTTTCCAACCACACGAGTCAGCTTGGGTTTAAAAGGTTGGTTTAAAAACTCACCCTGAAGAAAGTAGACGCCAAGGAGGGGAAGGAGAACGCTAACAAGGAGGAGAGGCATAATTTGGGAACAACGAGTGCAGTAACTAACAAGTTCGCTGGAAAGTTTACTTGTAAAATTCAAACATGGATTAAACTGGAAAGGAAACTCGTACATTCAGAGACATCTGCCAATAATAGACCGAGAAAGCCAGCATAAACAAGGTCTGTTCAGGTAATCATAAGCAAATGTAATTCAAAGCAGATGAAATCAGAGTCTCTGTTTATCGTGCATGGCACCCACACACAGTATATTTAGTAATGTTTTCTTTCAAGTGAATTTAGCTCTGGTGGAAGTGTGAGACTGACAGCCCCGAGGGCTCGTTTCATCCCTTTGGAGAGGTTCTTCACTGCTGCTGGCCTTGGCCAGGTAAAACCTCCTCCACACACCCTCCTGCTCACCCTGCAGCTCCCCCAGCGAGCCACAGGCAAGCTGAAAACAGGTTGTTATAAAGCCTCCTACAATAGTGTGAGATGAAGGGAGAACCCTGGAATCTATGAAATATTGCAACACACACATGGCATTTGTGTCCAGTCCCTGTCAGGAGAGGACTGGCGTATGCTCCAAGACATTGTTTCACGTGGGACTTGTGTGACTCCTAAGCAGCATTACCTCATTCCTATGGCAAGAGGCCTTGGATCCATTAGAACCATCCATGGAGCATTTCTTCCTTTGGCCACAGACAGGGAAAAGCTACATACAGCGCTGCAAAGGAGATCTCCATTTCTTTTTTATTTATCCCCAAGGCAACTTTAGAAATGAAGCAAGAGACAGTCATTGCAGCGCTGATGACGTAGCACTCCGAAATATCTGTCATGGAGATCATTACTGTTAAAGGACTGGAGATTCATTACTGCTGTTGCTTCTCTGGAGCTGGTGCCATTAATCCCCCTTCGTGAGGGAAACCACAGGGTGCGTTGCTAATGGCTTCCAGGTTGCTTTTTGGATGGTGCGAAGCCTATTTGATAATTAGTTCTCTAAATGAGAGCTGCTTCCATTGTAATCACTCCCCTCCCCAAATGATTTCTCATCACTCTCTCTTTGTAATCATTTTTGTTTCATTTCTCATTATCACCACTGGAATCACATTGATAATATTCATTTCATCTTTTTCCCCAGCTCTCCTGTACATTTACTGTCACCATCTGCACACACGTTGCATTGATCATAAGAGACTTCCTAACTGCGTTAGTGTGTGCGGACTTATGAATATACTGAGTGTTTAAAGAAGCCTTTTTAAAATTGGTTGCTGGCTGGCGGTGCCCCCGCTGGAGTCCTCTTGGGATACCCAAGGAAGAACAATTGTTTTATCCTTCCTAACAACACTAACACTGCTGCCTACCCCTCTTCTTTCACAGGGCCCTGGAGATCTTTTATAGCATCCTACGCTGGCACTGCTGTGCTGTTAAACCCTCATGAATGCAACAATGAATTAATAACACCGCTATATACCATAAACAATTGCTAACGTAGAGGTAGCAGCAGCTCTCCTGCAACACCATCTTCTGATGCTCAGTCAGCGGATAAAACAGAATTGTCTGGTTCATCTTGCTTAGGCTGCTCAGAAGATGTTTGCAGGCTGATTTTCTTCCCTGCCTTTTTTTTTTTTTTTTTTTTTTTTTTGGTAAAAGGCAAACTAGGGCTGAAAGCCAAATCTGAAATATCCTGGGGCTTTTCACTGCCTTATAAACAGTTAGTTATAGTCATTGATACATTGTTGGCATGTAATAAACCTTTAATGGCCAGATTGCTTGTAAAAATACATATCTATTATTGATGTATGTAACAGTTGTGCCTGAAGGCCCTCTTTGAGATGAGTTCCCCATAATTTTAAGACCTAGGCATGTTCACATTAAACAGACTAACTCAAGTGAACTTAGCAGCCTAAATATAGAACGAGAGAAACTCAGTGATTCGACAGAGGTCAGAGGGGAAGTGTGTGGCACACATAGGAATGAGAGCACACCTTTTATGGCAATTAAATGTTTTACTTATAATTTGCCCATGGCTTATATTGGCAGGAGATGGAAAAGGAGAGTAGGTAGGGAATGCAATGCTCAGCTACAGATGGGGAAGTTTCAGCACGGAGCTGCTATAATGCCAAAGTAATAATGCAAGAAAATTTCTGCTACTTTGTGCTTGGTAAACAGCGATGTTCTTCTCTTCAAGACCTTAATCTCCACAAAAACAAAATCATGAGCCTCGCGTTTAACCCATAACAATGCACAGGAGCAGTATCACAGTCCCCCATGGCCAAAGTTTCCATTTTTTCCAGCTTTGAGGCTGGATGATCACTACAGAAGACCCTGCTGTCACCACAACCCTGCCAGCACAAGCAGGTGCTGAGCGTCACCTCACTTCTGTCCAGGGCAACGACCCTGCAAAACTCAGCCTGCTTTCAGCCTTGGGCAAAATCAACCAGCAGCAGCTGTTGAGCAAAGTACAGGCACCAAATTAAATCTAGGAGGAATCTGGTCTTCCAGGGAAGCTTCTTGACCTGCTGAGCTTTAAACAGCTAGGATTTCTGAGTCACCTTATCAAACACATACACATATATGGAGGCACCGAGGAAAATTATTTAGAGAGACTTAAAACTGGAGCCCCTGTAAACACACACTGAACAAACTGACGAAACACAAACTAAGGAGCTTGTGTTCTAGAGAAGCTCTTGTAATGGGTAAGTAGGAATTTTAAATTAGGATAACGTGCCTGGGGGGTTATGGATCATGCATAATGGCTTCAGTCTTGTTAATGTGGTGTTGGTACGTACCTCTGCTTGCTCCTATTTAAGCCTTATGCAGAACAGCCTCACATGTGGAAGACATGCACAGCCATCCCACTCATACCAGGGGAGGTAGGAAGATGGGAAGGGGCACAGTAAATTGCTGGGGTATGCATAGGGTTGAAATACATCGAGAGTCTAGATTTGGCAGACTGTCTGCCATGCCATGTAACAGCCATGTATGTTGCTTATACTGGGGCTTCTGGATTTGCACCTGTGTATGACTACTTCTATATGAAGGCCTAGTTTTAACATCCTGAGGCTCTAATAAGCCAAAAGATGTGACTCATTGAGATGTTTCTCATTCCTCCAGCCACCTTCATCTCTTACAGATATCAGAAGAAATGTTCTCATGGGCAGGCAGCCCTAGGTTATCAAGGTGAGGGAGCTGCTGGAAGAGTTCCCTCATGAAGTTTGCTTTCCCTCATCTTGAAGAGTTAGCAGATGGGCAGAGCTGATCAAGGTTCATGGTCATGTAGATTGTGGGAGTATGAAGTACAGAGGTACAGGGTTGGTCAGACTATTTTGCTGAGCCTGCATTTCAAGCATCCCTAATCAAGACACCAAGCAGGGGTCACCGAGACATTAGTGAGGCACTCCAATCAATATCAGCTCCCACCACATCCTCGGGCTTCAGTTGGCAATGAAGATGCGAGGAAACCAGCCTATTTACACTCATAATAATCCCAGTTCTGTTACTGGGGGTGGAACCCATGGAAAATAACTTTAACTGAGCCAATTTAACCAAGACTCATATTCACTAGTTTTGACAATGCCTTCAAAGTTAAAGCTTGCACACTTAGACAATCCCAGCCCCCTGTCAGCTTGCAGCTTACTCATATTAAGGTCCCCTTCCTGTAGTCAGCCCAGAGCAATCTTTCGCTCTTAAATAATCTGGCAGTTCCTTCTGATTTCCCGACTGCTGAAGACTTGCCCACGTAACATGACTAGCAGTCCATAACGCTGTGGGGTTTAGGGCCTGTCACTGTTTCCAGCAGGAAGAGCACTAAAATGCACTGGAAATCCCCAGTAGACATGGAATTTTGTAAAAATTGCTCCTTTAACGCACAGACATTTGCATGCCAAGTTTCAGGCCAACTTTTTGTGTTTGCCTAGAAGAGAAAGGCTTTGCTAATAAAGGTCAAATAGAGACATCCCTATTATTAAACCACAAGGTGGGAAACAAGGCTATTACCAAGGCGTGCAGGGTTGTGTGAGACCTGGATTTGGCATTGAATAGTCAGGAGGAGATTTGAATACACAGGAGGAGATTGCTTCAAAGATAACATTCCAGTGTGCAATTGTCATTTTCATGCTATTTTTGGTGACCTTGTTTGCTGGGAAGTGAGCGGAAGAATTTAACTGCATCTTCTCCTTGTGACTGGGAAGGCTTGAAGAGCAGGGGTTGTTATTGCTTGCTTGTTTCCCCCTTTATGTCCCACAGAGACTTCAAGACTATTTACTGCAGTTCTCAACCAACAGCTGATAAGTTATTACAGATCCTTAATGATCGGACATAGCTGGGGAGACGCACAGCATTTACCTCACCTACATTCTGCTAGCTTCCCTGTAAACTTGAGGGTCACCTCTAGGTCAGGCATAGATGGAGACAATGTGAACAGATGTGACCTCACCAACCTTGTTTTAGCAGATGGTTTCAGGATAAATTGGATTAAAATACTTTAATTTGGCACCTCCGGAGCATATCTGTCCTCACTGTCAGACACATATTGTGTGGCTGCTTCTCTGATTCACCAGCTTTACACAAGGAGCCCTGGCCATCATTTGCCTACCCAGTTAAAGCAAAGACCAGTAATAGGCAGCAAAGCTCCAGAGCAAATAATGTTTTGTTCTTGTTTTAGATGTTTAAAACAAATAATGTATCATTTGCATATCACTTTCACCTTTTACAAGAAGCCATAGGAGGAAACTGCCAGTAACATTCACTTGTATAGTGCCCATCATCCTATGCTTCAAAGTCTTCCCAGTGAAACTTTCAGTGGCCCCCAGCAGTCAGCATCCAACCCCTGCAACGGTGCCCTGAAACTTCTGCCCGTTTTTATTCTCCTCTTTCTGGCAATGGACAGAATCCAGAGCATTAACAGATCATGCCCATGTATTTAAAACGCATCAGTGGGGCTCAAATGAACTGCACAGATTTGTGGTAAAGCAGTGAAGCATCCTTAAATACAGCAACAGAATAGTAAGCTTAAACCGTTCTTGTTCTCCAGCTCCAGAATATACCTTTATGGATTCAAAAGGACAAAATCTGCCAATCTTTCCATATAACCCTAAAGTTTCAATGTCAGAGGGACCATTACATCTCCTGACCATCTTAAAGAGATAAGTCAGACATCAGCCAGCTATTCCTGGCATTGGCACACGTTAAAGAGATGGTAAATCCACCATTATTTGACCAGCTTTCTCCTAAAGCCAGTTTATTTCAGTGTTAGGTATAAACTTAAAATAATGTGTTTCTGTGAGCAATCAAACAAATGAGACTATAGGTTCAGGCACCACTCCATAGGAATAAAGATGTTAGTATATGCTTAGAAGACACTTACATGATTGCTGTATAAACTACACTTTTGTTCAGTTTCCTGTATTACATTTTAGCTGAAACCAGATACAAAGAAAATCCCTAGGAATGTCTTTCTTACACTGTTTCTGCCTTGCCCAGAACTAAGCAGCAATGTTGAAATCTTACAAGGAAGCTCATTCCCTTGAGGCTGCTAATCAGTATTTTAGACAAATTTGGGGAAGCTTCCAACTAAGACTTCAAACTTTTATCTGAAGCAAACCAGACTTCCAAATTGCTTTCTGGTTTTATAAGACAATCATTAATAATAGCAAAATGAGAATTGTAAAGATTATTTTTTCATGTGTTTTATTAACACAAAGGCAGAATCATGCTGGTCAGACCAGTAGAGTTACATCAGAGATGAATTTGATCCATTATTCAATTATCCTTCAATGCACTCCTGTGGTCAAGGTAATATATTATCATCTGCACTTCTGTTATTCCCATTACAGACATTAATTCCAAGAATGTGAATCATTTATTGCTGAGGGTCCTGATCTTGTAATAGCCCTGTACTGATCCTGGACTGGCAGATACCCCTAATGCCCCCACCAAATTCCACTACCCTGAATGAAAATCATCATCCTTCATTAGGGCAATTGTTGCAAAGAACTGCTACCTCCTATTATTCCCACACAGTTGAGAAAGTTGAGAAAGTGCTTGCAATCTTTAATTTGAGCTGGCAATACTTAAAAAAGAACCTGTTTGTATTTATTGTAACAGGGGCACATTTAATTCACCCACCCTGCTTTTAGGAACATCCCCTTGTTGACACACACACAAAAAAGGGAAAAGGCAAACAATACTTATCAGACAGTAAAACATAAGCACTCTTGGTAAACAAAGAATAGGTGTATTAGTCAGCATGCTTCACTTGCCTGCCCACCAGTCAACCCAGGTGACTACTTTTAAGGTGATTGTAGCAACTTTTTCCTCTTTAAATAATTGCCAAGACAAATATTTCACACCAGTAACCTTATCAGCATTTGATTCACTTGTATTCATGTTTTATGTGGCATCAGGACTGCACTTTTGAAGAACATCTCCAGATTGTTCCCAGTTACTGTTCTAACTCCGTGTCTGGAGTGATCTTAGCTGGATGCCTTTTGGGTGATACAGCTGGAAGCTATAAATGAGATACACTTAAATGTTTTGTCTACTAACACACATTTAGTCCGCAAGGCCAGGGTAGAGCTACCAAAGTGAAACCCCTTGAAAGGCCCACAGCATGGATACAGATTCCTCAGCAACAACTGTTTTGCTCTACAGTTCACACTGCTTGCTAATGCAGAACGATCCACTCATACACCCCTGAACTGCAGCTGACTCCAGCTAAAACACTGCACAAAGCAGTCAGGCTGATTGCACTACTGTTACAGAGTTGTTAGCATAGACACATGCCCATTGTGAGCCAGAGCAATAGTCTAACTCTTCCACGATTGGTCTCCAAACAGCTATTAGATAGCCCGGGAACCTTAGCTGCAAACACCAAAATTCTGTAAGAAATAATTCTGCCTGCTAGTTAAACTGCTAAAAGCAAGTAATAACAACAAGCAATGCAAGAATCTCATATATTTTATTCATTAGCATTGCTAACATGGAAAATGTTGCTTTCCCTGTGATGAATCTTACTCATTATACTTTGAATATAGAAGAACGTATTCAGAATATTGTGTCAAACATATAAGTACATACCATATATTTAAAGCAACACGGAAAAATGGCCAGTTTTGAAATATTTTAAAATGAAGGTTTTTATATTGCCACATATATTGTACACAGATGTTCAATACATATTGTGAAGTGCATAGTATATCAAGTATATAGGAAACCTTCCCTTCCCTTTCTATGCTCCACCTTCTTTATGGAATATACTAGCTAGATTAATGTTCTTGGTAAAAGACTGAAGGGTGATAGATTCATCGTGAGACCCCTGGAGCTCACAGTGCTCCAGACTGGACGATGCTCTAACATTTGCAGGCCAATCAGGTATTGTGACTGGTAGCAAATTGCCTCAGATAGAGTTTTTTTGTTGTTGTTACTCTTGCTAGAAACTGGCCCCAACAGAATGAAAAACAAAATAATGAGCTTCTCTTTTTATTTCCTGAGATGACCTGTTCATTTCTGTTCACTTACAGTTTAGATTTCACGGGTCCTAAAATTTGCACAGGGCCTCAGGGTCTGTTCTGTTCCATGATTAAGTGAAGTGCAAAACTAGAAAGGGTGTTCTACAGCTCTTCAGTTACAATCTGCTTACAAACAGTAGATCACTCCGTGGCGTACAAGAACAAGTACATTTTGCCTCTATCATTTAGTATCTCAGACAAATGCTTCCTTATTTAGTGCCATGCTACAGAACGTTGAGAGATAAGGTCCTGCAGCGGACAGGTCACCCGGACGGCAATCAGATGCCTGATGTCCTTCCTACACCTGTCACACCTTATGAGTTTTGAGCCAGTTTCTTCAAACCTTCCACTCTGAGTTTTCCTCCCCCTCACACGAAGGGAGATTAGTGTTTTCCACACTGGATTTCCCCACTGAGTACTTCAAAACAAACTAATCCGCAAAATGAATATACTTCCTTTCTCCTGGAGGAAATGACAGTTTGATTTAGAAACTAAATTATCTATATGCTTGATTTCTGCATTTTCTTTATTCATACACACACTAACTCCTAGAAGAGATGTTAAATCTAATTTTTTAGAAGTGAATGCCTACATACAAACAGGGAATGCCCAAAGACTTTTGGTTGGTGCATCATTTTACCAACCTTTTACACCACTTGAAACCACCGCACGTAGGACAAACCTGCTGTTTGGCTGCTACATAAATGGTACAGCCACAGAGGAACAACAAGGACTAAGTGTGAAAAACAGGGAAAAAAACAAAACAAACAAACAAACCACAATAAATAGCCAGCAGCGAACTATGAAAATAAGCTTTTTTCCTGTTCTTGTAAGAAATAATGCTGGTTGGAATAAAGATCAAGTTTTCCCGTTAACACACTCCACACCATCCCCAATGAAGAGAACTGACACACATAAGACGACGCTCTGTTGCTGAATGTAACTGATTGTTTCCCATGGAGACATCTCATGCCATCACATTAATGGGTTTCCCTTTTAGAGTAGCTTCTGTAGCTAGGAACAGCTTTTGGATATCTCAGAATCCAGACAGCCAGAAAAGCCTCTTTACTAGAAAGAAGTGTATCCATAAGCAAGCAAACAAGCCAAGGGAGATTGTGGTAGAAGGAAAACAAAACAGACATGGAAGTGTCAGCTGAAAGTCTGTTCTCCTGCATTTATAAATGCTGATAAGATACAGAAACATGGGATTTGTTTTGGATAATATAAACACTTATTCCTAGAGAAGAAAGAAAATAGATTTGCCACAGTACAAAAAGGCCCACTCTAAAGCACATATGTAAGCCCACTTTAAGATTCACATATTTAACATCAACCATAGCCTCTTCCAAGCACAGATTACACGAGAAACTGAGCCTTCTTTTCTTCCTTAGTCATATTCAATTTCTTCAGGCTATGACTGTGGAAATAAAGGCTGAACAGAACAAGTGCCGTGGAGCTCTGAGGAAGGAGAATGGAACTGAACCTAAAGCAAACTACTCATTGTGAATAAAAACCAAGGGCATTTGTTTAAGCAGAAAATGAATGTATTTCACATTAATCTTACACCAAAATCTGACTACAGTAGGAGGATTTCTTATTTGTCTGTTTTAGTTACCCCTGAATACAGATCTACAGATTTGATCCCTACCTAATAAAATTCTTTACTGAAGGGACAATGGAACAGATTATGATCTTGCTTATGGCTGTGTAAATCTCGTGCAACTTCACTGCAATCACACTGCTATAAATATTTACAGTTCATTGTAAACACTGAGAATTGTAGTGGGATCAAGTTTTATAGCATACAAGACATTTTAAATAATGAAAATGCATATTTTCTACTAAAAAAAAAATCACGAAGATTAAGTTCACCACTGTGAACAACACTTCCAGGTATAATGCAAATCTAATTCGTTCATTCAAGACTCAAAGAGGACCAGTTAGCCTCTCATTTCTCCTACAGGAGCTGAAAATAACTTGCTGTAAGCTCTATTCTTTGATGGACTGTAGAAAAGACCTTCAGATGCAGATGGAAAGGATTTTTTTTTTTTTTTTCCCAGAATGTGACAGCTCAAAGATGGAAAGCAGAGCCCCAATTTATTTACTTTTTTCTTTCAATTATCTACTTTGCGTACAGAAGTATAGTGGATCACCTTGATAGAGACAACACCTTAAGAGTTGTACTCTGTCACATAAGGGAAACTGCCAATTCTTTAAGCTAGGAAAGGGAAAACTTTGGCAGAACATGATGAGCTTCTTGCTGTTGAAAGAATGATCCTAGAAATCAGTCCAGGACAAGAATTTAGCTGGCTATAGCTATTCTTTTCCTTGTGTTAGTATACTTTCAGTGAATGTTAGCAAGTGTTTGCCTTGACAATGAGAAATAAAGAAGTAGTAGTTACCGCTGAGTTAATGACTGTCAAATAAAGAGAGGACCCACACAGTTTGCAGCATTCTAAACAGAGGAGAGAAGTCTCAAAATAGCATTGAATTGGGTCATGCAAAAATAGTTGGTCATTTCTGGTTAGGTCCTAACAGGAGCCTGGCAGATGTTTGAGAATGAAAAGAAACACTTTGCTGGCATTGCATTAATCCACCAAGAATCTTGTCATCTCCAGTTCTTTCATTTCCCAATCATGACATGCACATTTCAAATTACACGTTTTTATTTTATGATTATTTAGTAAGATAAGAACAAAATAAGCAAATGATGTTTTGAGAAGGAACATTAAATTTTTATCTGTCCTGTGAGATGCTTCATCAAGAGGAGCCATAGCCATTACTTGCAAGTTCAACATCAGACATCTCGGTAACTCAAGAGCCAAGAGGACAATGTGCATTAGTGCTACAAAGGCTGTAGGTAGTGATAACCAGACAATGAACATCACAGTGGTGAATCTACAGGCAGAAATTACACAGTTGCTTGCCCAATATTTGAAATGTAAATTATTTTTGCAGACTTGCTCCATGAACTCTCAATCCTTTTTAATGCTTTGTCTTGGTATTATTGGGATGATTCCTCATTTGCCTCATGACCTTTGTCAGATGTTTGAATTTGCCTTGGTGATGAGAATTTTGGCTGGTAGCTGTTGAATGCAATGTACTTCCAAGCTGCAGGGGATTTAAGGACAAAGAGCAGGGAAGCAAAGTTCAGCAGTGAACATGTGTTAAATCAGTGCTATTGGATCAGTCTTTGTGAGTATATTTCTAAACACCTGGATCTGACTACACTATTAATACTGTTTTACAAGGCCCTCTTGGGAGTGTCATCTTCCTAATAACTAGCCTTGGAAACTTTATTTAAGACAAGTCACAGACAGAGGCAAAAACTTGCTAACAGGCATGGATTAGGTCAGTTGCTTAGTTCATAATACCATGAAAGATACAGAGCACAGAAAAACTGCACTAGTTTGGTTTTTGTGGTAAATAATACTTAACACTCAGCAACACAAATTGAAAGTGCAGAGAGTCAATGGTTGGGATCAGCCTGATGTCCTCCTAGTTCCTTCCACAAGGACTCCTTTGATTCACTGTGCACCAATGGAAGGCATCAAGTACATGATAAACCCGGCTGCCAATCTCTAGTGCTTCTTTCCACATTGCTACACAAAAGCAAAACATTGACAGATCCATGCAAGCATCCCTGATCACTGATTTTCTACAGAACATTAAGACTTCTCCATAAATACCAGAACATGGGCTGGGTAGTACTACCCTGTGCTGGGTAGTACTGTATTCCCAGAGTATTCCAGTTGAAATTATTGTTGGCATGAATCAAAGTGGCAGTCCCTGCTTCTTATCTGTGCTCACTTAAATTGAGTACTTTGTATGTCTATCTCTAATACAGTTGGGTAGTATAGTCAGAAACAGTGATGGAGGATCAAGTACAAACATGCACTAAGTGATATTTCTAATGTAAAGACTAACACCGATTCAAATGGTTTTTTATTCTTCCCTCCTGCTGGCTAGGAAAATGTTCTTCAGCTTTACTCTGTTCCAGAATATTCTCTCGCAGCATCTCATTACTTTGCCCACAAGATTTCTTCTCTTCCTCCAAAGTCACAAGCACATATTTCAAATGTGATTATCTGCAGTCTTTAATTGCTTGTAACCCTAAATGTCTGACTGTGAGATACTAACAAACTTACTCCTAATTCTTACCATTGGACATTGCACATATATTGGTAAAATAGCAATTACTCTTTTTTGACAGCAGTTGTCCTGACTTCCTTACTCCTGATAAATTAGGAGTCCTTCGACCATTTGTTAATATATGTAGAGATTTCCTTTTGATAAAACCTATTTTGATATTATACTCTGCCAATTGACATGCCTCTGAATTGTGAAAGGAAACCATAAAGGCTTTGAGATTAGATGGATAGATAGCTGAGAATTTTATCAGTTAATGTTTGTGAAGAATCTAGAGATTTCAGAATAAAGGAAGCATGAGAAATGCAGATATGTCTTGTTATGGTTCAATGCATGAATGTGAAAAGAAGAGAAGGCAGGAAAAATCAAGTCAGATAGTATGGTAGGCCTCAGAAAATTGATCGCTTTAATCCACAGCTTTCCTGTTCTCAACCATCTCAATTGGCTCTTGCAGAACTAGACTTCATTTTTTTCCTCTGAGATTCTCCTTTAAAAAAGGAATCTGAATGGAGCTAGGGATTTCCACAGAGCACAGGTAATTAGTGCTGGAGGACTGATTATCTCTGTTACCACTCATTATTTGACAGAATTCCACATAATAGCCTTTCCCTTGAACAAACCTGGTCTGAGGCAGCATCTCCTAAGAGGCCGATTCATGGTGTGAGGAGAACTTCAGCTTTCCATCATCTACAGATACTAGGTTCTTTTTCTTCTTCACCTCTCATTAATGCTTATTGGAGAGAGGAAGAATGATACATTGAATTTAAATAGGAAATGTGCGTCCCCTATCTTATCTCGCTATTAGGAACTGTGGGACAACCAACTGCTCATCTTCTTTTCTCGTTCTAATTTTCTTTCTATGCTTGTCCTCTTTTAATTAAAGTGAGATGAACGATCCACAAGAAAACAAGCTCAGGGAAGCTACGCGGAATATACATCTGCATTTTAGTTAATAAAAATTTAAAAGTTGTGGTATTAAATAAAATTAAACAATTTCCCCTAAACAGAGAGGGAATTAAAATAAAACCCAACAGCAACAACAAAACCAGGAAAGATTATGATCAATTAATGATGAATATTTCATTGCTTTCTGTTTGCCATATATCAGTTCGTGCCCAAATAGATAATTTGGGAGAGGGGGAGAACTACTAGAGGTGGTTAGGGAAATACCAACGAAGCCCACAAAGCTAAGCGATACAAGAGAACAGCAGGCAATAGCAAAAGACCTTGAGGAGCATGAGACTAATTAGAGAAGTCGGCCATGCGTTTTGTTATCACTCCATTACAATGAATGGAAATGAGGCCAGGGGTTGAACATCTCTGCTCAGGGACACCTTGGGAACAGGAGTGGGGGAAACCTGATCTACCCTTGTATTAGTTATTTAAGCTCATAGAACTTTAACTGATACAGAGCTTATTTCAAAGAAAAAAAAATATAGAAAGCAAGCATCACTAAAGATTAGAACTTTAAAACTGCAGCTAGGTAAATAACATTCCCACAGACTTTTTTCAATCGATAGTCAATGAGCCAGGTGAGGTATCGAGGGAACTCATGACAAGGAGAAATAACCATTAAACTTCATGGATACTTGTTTAGAAGCAATTTTCCTGTGCCAATAGCTAGAAAGGGTACTTAAATGAGAGCCCACTTGTCAAATATTTGCACAGAATAAACCTCAGTTCAAAGCATTTGAATGTATGCTTTGCTTTAAATACAGTAATAATCCCACCTCTATTTGACCAAATACTTAAAGTCATGCTGTGCTGAACCAGATCTCATGTGTCTCTTGAGATTCCACAGTAAAAATTGTTGTTTTGCATCTCAGCAGCGAACAAAGTGATTCCTATATACGGTTTGTTTGTAAAACATTTTGTCAAGCAAATGGATCTTGAGCAACTGCATGTTCTCATAAAGCAAAAACAAACAGACAAAACCCCACCCTCTTTCTGAATGTGAATGACAGTAGACAAACAACAAACCGAAGCAAGCTCAACAGCTGATTCCTCTGGGATAGACAAGCTTCTTTGCAACAGCATCAAAGGCAGTGGACATTTCCTGAGCCTGTTGCTGGGCTCACGCTGCTAATAAACAGTCTGATGGTGCAAAAGTAGATGCCCTGGTGCTGATGCGAGTCAGGCCCCCAAACAAGTGTTTGAGAAATAGGCTGGTGAAAATGCCTAGCGCTTTCCTTTCTAACTGTTTTTCAGAATGATTTTGCTGCTCCTGCCTAAGCTTGTGATAGAGATATTTTTCCTTCTGTAGACAAAGACCCATTGTTTAATGCTTCTGAATGCTATGACAACTAGAAGGGTGAACAGCAACCTGCAAGTGACAGTAAATGCATTCTCTCTCTTTTTTAATATCCAGTGTGTATATCTGTAATGCGCTGTTCAGCATGATTCTCCAAGGCTGCTTCAACAGACAGCAAGGAAAGTCAATCCATTGTCAAAGCAATAGCAGCTTTTGCTCTTCACTCAAAAAGTTTTGGTTTCACTGTTTCTACACTTTCTAAGGATACAGTAGCTGCAGCCAGTGGCACAGACTGACTGACATGGCCCAAATGGAAAATATATATATATATATTGTTCTATCCAACCAACCCGAAAGGAAAAGAAATATGCATATGTATTCTCCTGTCCTTGCTTGTGTTTGCTTCTGATTTCACTTTCCAGAGCTTGGCTTAACAAATCCAAGTAGCCTTCATACCGCAGCCGAGGAACATTTCCTGCCAAGTCAGCTGAGCTAGTTTCACATCTTACTTATTAAACTCATAATATTCTCTGTGCACAACCAAAACAGAAGGCAGATGTTTGATAAATATCTAGTCTGGGTGGGAAGAAAGAACATGATGTTGAAGGAAGCAAAGCAGAACCTTTTCATTTCTCTTATTTAAAAAATAAATAAAAAAAATGCATCAGTGTGGCATTTGCGGCTGAAACATAGATTGCACTATGCAAAGGTGTGCCAGACACCACAAGTTTGCAATTGGCTTTATTTTGGTTTCGGAAACATTTTGATACTGATACCTATCTCAGACTAGTAAGTTTGACAGCATCGCTTAGCTAGATAAACTGCTGCTACCTTGCAGGTCACTAGATGCTGATGAGGAATATTTAAAAAATTCTTAATGCAGACAGTGAAGCTGCAGACCTTGCTGCAGTTAATGAGTGAGGGAACACTTGCTGCTCCCTGACATTCCTTTCAATTCTGCTCACATCACATAATCTCAGACAGCACAAATTACCATCAGTGAGATACCAGGAACGCCTCAAAAACCACCATGGAGTTCAGAATGAGAGGTGGAGGCTGAACAGCAACTCTACGCGATCCCTCCAGGATGTAGCTTTAATTAACAAGTTAATATCTAAAGAATGTCAGGTTAGTTATTTGAAGGAAAAAGTCCAGCTGGGATCCCAGAAACAGAACCCATTTTGAATTGTATTCCTTTTTACACAGCCTGGGTGCAGCAGAAACAATAAATGGCCAGAAGGGAAAAATATTCCTGAGATAAAAAGAAGCTGGCTGCTCTCTGTTGATCCTTTGGCACCGTGCCTATCAGTATTTGAGAAGAACAAAGCTGGGAAGAGAGATTCAGCACTGATAAGATGTAGTCACTCTCTCTGAAGTACTTGTACCCAAGAGCCCAGGAGAAAATCATCACTTACACACAAAGCCTTCAGCCTGAGAGGGAGACAGAGCCAGACAGGGAATGAGAGGCCAAGCCCGTGACAGTTGGATAAGATCAGTTTGTCTGGTTAGGAGGGGAACTGGAAAAACAGAAAAAAAATAAGATAAAAAATATCTTTTGTTACAGATTTTGAGGGGTGGGTAACAGAGCAACCCAGAAGAGAAGAGGCGACAACTCTTCTGCGTCCTAGTGACCCACCTGGAAACTCACATGGGGAATTCTCAGGTTTGCCCACTCCAAGACATTCCCAATGGCTTAAAGCCAAAAAACCTCTCTCTTTTCAGGAAGTTTCTCTTCTCCATTTCTTCTTGCCTGCACATATTAAAACACCCCAAATAAGAAATATTTCAAGTGCTGACAAACTGGAAAGCATACAAAGAAGAGCAAGGAGAAATGAGTTATGAGTGCTGGAGGGACTCACTCGCAAGGAAAGATTAGAAGAACTAAATATGTCTAGCTTGGCAAAGAGATGACTAAGCAGGGGGGGAAGTGATAAATGTCTACAAATATTTGAAGGGCGTATACACTGAAGAGGCAGAGAGATTTTGCAGTGTGAGCCATACCAGGTGGTGGGATTAGGAGCAAAAGGATGGAAGCAGAAAAGGAAAAAAAAAAAATCTCAAAGCAAAAATTCAACTGAAGACTAGATGAACAAAAGTCCCCATGAAAGTTATATATATCCACATCCCCCGTGCTGTGGATATGAAATTTTCTCAGAGGTAGCAAACTCAGTATATAAGACATATGGGAGCGCTGAGTGCTTTGATGCACACAGAACTGAGGGAAAGAGTTGAGCCTGGATACTGGAAGACCAATGGGAGCCTCAGCAGAGAGCAGGTGTCCCATAAACACTGCCAATTAGGGGGATTCAGACAGGAAGTCAGGTAGTGGTTGCATCCAATTGAAATCTCAAGGGAAAGGTGGGTTTGGAGTAATTTAATGAGCCTGAACTTGGTAGAGCTACAGGACTTCATCTGACCAGATATATTCCAGCCAGGTGGTTCCTGGGAAGCAAAAAGTTTTGGGCCTGGGAAACATTCAAAAAGATGGTTGTGGAAAGCCTGAAAGATCAAGACAGAACATAAAAACATCTAAAACCTTATCAGACTTAGAAGCTTAATTAAGGTGAAAGGATACAGAAAGGGGAGAACGTGGTCCTTACCCGACTTAGTTTCTGATGCAGAGCACAGCAGAGGTCCTTAAAAGGTCATGGGCTGAACATAGCCAACTCCTTGTTAAGGGTAAAATAAAATAATAATAATAAAAAAAACACAACTTCTCTTCCACTTTTAGCTATGGGGGACCCCAGCCACTAGCATAGACATTCCCCTAGTACAGCACTTCAAGCCCACTCCTGCTCCACATCACAACATCCATCCAGGAGCAAGTGGGAAGGGGAGGCAATCCAAAGACCACCTCCCAGAGCGTGCCATTGAATTTCATACTCTAGATCTAAGTCAGCTTTACTCTAGCCAGGACACGGATCTTAATTGCTTTCGAGGCTTGGATGAATAGCAACTCCTCTTGTGAATACATGAGGTGCAGACTTGTATTTTTGTCTTACAACTGTGTCACTCAGACCCTTTCTACAGCAGTCAGCTGTTTTGCTTGAGAAGGTGGTATGTGAAATGCAACAAAATACTTCAGTTCCCTCCTTAAGAGATGCATTTCCAGTGTTAAACCTCTCCCTTGCACAGTATTGTGTGAATGAGGCAAAAGGAATTCCCACAAGTCTGGATACAGGCAACACACCAAAGTCCTTCTCTTTAAACTGGATTTGATTCAAAGTTTGATGGGAAGCCACAGTTCCAGTTCGGGCTTTTAGGGTGTTCCATGTACCTAACAGAAGATTGAAATTATAAAGTCCCATGCTTTTGGCAGGGAACCCTCCGCAAATTGTGTGATACTCATCTGTTTGGCAAGTAGAGCTAATTCTGTTAGTGCTGTGCTTTTGTAGGAGAAACCAAGAAGAAAAGATACTTGACCAAAGCAATGTTTCATGCTGTTGATTGTATCTAACAAGCCACTCAATTAGGGGTACAAATGGGGCAGCTGGAGGTCACAGCAGTTTGTGCGGTGAATCAGCCCATGTGCACAACAGTACCATGAAAGAAAAAGAAACTTCCCTCCATCTCTGCAGAAAACTAGCACATTGTGAAGCCTGGCCCTTCACTCTTAGAACAGCAGTACTACGAGCCTCAGCACAGGGACCATCCCCACTTCAACTGGGGAAAGTACAGACAAAGCTGAAGGTGGTAGATGCAGAGAAAAGGCTCTCCAGAACCGCAGAAACCGAAATC
Source organism: Oxyura jamaicensis (assembly GCF_011077185.1). Lineage (NCBI taxonomy): Eukaryota > Metazoa > Chordata > Aves > Anseriformes > Anatidae > Oxyura > Oxyura jamaicensis. The sequence continues at coordinate 14,399,171 of NC_048902.1, forward strand.
CAAACCCAAAGCCAGACAATGTTTCCAGCAAGCCAAAACAACTACATAAAAGAAGCTCTTAATGTAATTCCCCCCAGAAATTACACTGGAAAGCCATCACAAGGTCATCCCACCACAGCAGAGTTGGCTGCCCAACAAATAGATTCTTATCATCTGCAAGAACCAATTCTCGGAGCTCCTTGGTTGTGAGCCAGCCCTAGGACAGAGCAGCTGCGATGGCCTTTACGTGTGGAAACAAGCATGAGACATCCCAAGGCAAACGCAGGGGGAGAGGTGATAACAGATATGCTCTTCTCTCTGCTCTCCCTAAACACACAATCCTCCCGCTAACAGAAAGAATACGCGATCTCAGCAGAGCCATTACACAGCTCCTGCTCTCCTTAACAGGCTGAAACAACGACGTACCTCGGTCTGCACGCGGCGCTGCCTGGACCCAGCCGTGAGCCTGCTGCGGAGGCAGCCTGGTTGTCAACTCCTCAGGAAAAAGCAGCAGCTACTGTTCGAGAGTCAGCTGAGCCACTTTCCAGGCACAGTCTTGGCACTCGTGGCAGTGCAATTTTAATGGAAGACCCAGACTCACGATCACAAAAGAACAGCAATTCCAGCGTCCCAGGATGGCTGTAGCAAGCATAGTGCTGTTGCAGCTCATTTTATTAATTAACCAGATGTTTAACTTCAGCATCCTGGCTAAAATCCAGTACGGAGAGCTACATTTCCTTTCCCTACCTCGCCTTAACTCAACAGCCTCAGCCAGAGCAGCTTTCCCCTCGCCCCGCTCCTCGTGCAGTTGCTGCAGAGCAGGTGTGGGGCATCACCCCAGAACGAGCTGCAGGTGAGAAACCACCACTCAGCCTGCCTGACCCAAACTCGTGAGGGCCCTCCTGCGTAGCATAAGGCACAATCATCTCTGCTCTCCACATGGAATCACTTTATGGAATTTATTATTATTATTTGGAGCTCAAATTGAAACCCTCTGGCCGCGTATGAGCACTAAGCCTGCTTAGGGAATGCAGGAAGCAGCTAAAGTGGTGAAGAGGGAAAGATTTATGACAGACAGAAAAGAAATTTTCTTTTCTTGCAAGAAGCTTCACATTCCTAATCTATTTCTGCTGTTCTTGCTACTCTCTACCAAACTTCTGACAGGTCTTATAGACTAACACTTACCATGCTGCAAGCTGTTCCTCTAAATCCTATTTTATCATACTTTATAACCACCTGGCTAGATTCTCTGGGTGGTATTTCTCACTCCTTCTTGTAGTCCCTAACAGTATCCGTATTGCCAACACCATAACCTGTACATTCATTACCCTTTTCTTCCCTCCAGCAGCATTTCAACTCTTTTTAACCCGGGTTTCCCTTATCTCTTCCTGGGGAGCTCCCACCCATCTGATACACATTCAAATCATCACATTAGTGAGACAGACGGACAACAGTTTTCAGCTGTCTTCCAAGCAGGGCTGAAACCTCACCCCCCTCCCTCTGCTTCAACAAAACCTGCTTCTGTAAGATCTTTGGAAACTTATTTCTTCCCTTAATAAAATGACATTAGGTGAGGATTTAAAGGGAGCCCTGTGAAAGGAGAATAATAGCAGTAACAATGAGGAGTCTCTCTGAAATTGCCTTTCTGAAAGCTCCAAATGATTTTCTAACAGCACAAAAGTGCTTCCTGATTATTCCTGAGCTAAGGCTCAGGAAAGCCCTATGGGTGGACAGGAGAGTGGACAGCATGGATGTCACCAACTGAACATGAGCATTTCTAAAGGACTGGGGGGAGGATTTATAAAAGCCTTCAGGAAAGGCAGGGGGAAGCTGTGGTAGAAACGCTCACCACCCTCCCAGTGATGCTGGAACAGCCCAGGCAGCAATTACAAGGGCACCTCAGGGCTCCGGTCTTCCCCACACTGAAAACTTTCATATATTCCCCGTGGTGGTTGGGAGGCAGCCTCTTAGTCTGTAGGTCCCTGTGGACCTCCCTTATGATCTTCATCAAGATTTTGCAGCAGAAGTTTCAACCAGGACTTTGCAATTTCCCTCCCTACCGTCTGACACGTCTTCCTACCTTGCAGTGACTTGTCCCTTCAGATCTTCCTCTGGTTAAATACACGGGGCTCACCCCCAGACCTCGAGAGAGCACATGGGCAAGCCCTGGACAGATGCCAGCAGTGCCGCTCGTCCCCATCCCTAGAGCCAGCGGCGCTCGCTTGCAGGAAGGAGCGCTGCTAACACGAACCTCATGCTGTGTTCCCATGGCAACTCAAGTGTCACATTCATCATCGTCTCATGTCTGGCAAAAAAAGATCCAGGTCCGATGAAGAGAAATCCAGGAGCGCCAATGGGCTTTGCTGGGGCCTGGCGGTTTTTAACAGCATTGCTTGCACCGTTCAGCCCGGGGCTGCTGGGGAAGGCAGCACCCAGCCAAGTGATGGCACAGAGGTTTGAGCAGGAGGCTGTCTGGGATTAAAACGCATCCGGTCAGATACATACAGTTCATGTCGCATCTGCTTTATCTCACTTGGAAGCTGGACACATGATCAAATTACCACGGCTATAGAAGTTACTAAATGTTAGCAGAAGTGGTTTCAGCATCACCTACCTATCTCACATGTGACATGACCTGGGGATAACAGTTGCTATCCCCTAGCTTTGCTCAGTGGCACACAATGACTTATTAAACCACATTAAAGTAATAACATGGCTGAACTCAGAGTTGCCCAGGCAGGAAGGATCTTTGTGTGCATCAATTCCCTCCCAGACTCAGGGAGCTGCCACAGCCTCATTGTCCCATGCTGTTCTCTGCTGACATCTGTGTCCCAGAAACCAGACATAGCTGGGGCTCCGACACTTCCACTGGCAGGAATCCATATGAGTTTCTCCACTGTGATGACACAGCAGCAATTAAAGCATTTCCATGCAGATTTGTACATAGGGGAGCTCACCTTCCAGCTCTGAGACAAACGTGCTACAAAAGGCAGTCTGGAGATGCATCACTGGCCACTTTTGGAGCTCTCTGATGTGTTCTTGCTGGAGGCATTAAAAGATCTAAGGCTGGAGGACTCATTTCAATCTCTTTAAAATCAGTTCCCCTGATGTGTTGTTTCTACTACGGGTAAAAAAAAAAAAAAAAAAAAAGTAAAAAAAAGTTAAAAAAAAAAAAAAAGGTAAGAGGAACTTTCAGCCTGAGAAACAGAAAGGGGAGATTTTTTAAATGATGCTTAGGAGAAAATCATCTCCCTGGAAAGGAAGATCATGCCTGTGCTTGAGAAGAAAAGGGGAAGTGTGAGGGGAAGAGTAGCGTTGTGTAGAGTCCCCGGTAAGGCAGAAATAAGTGATTTTTGCACGTCGCGGTGTCTACATCCCCACATTGAAGCATGATTCCAACATGGTGCAAAACTTAGGTGAGCTGGTATCACGATGTTGACTTATAAGTCAATATACATCAAAGAGAAGTATTCCTTGTCAGATACAAGCCGCTTGGAGGTGGGAGATGTCTAAAGAACCCTCAAACGCAAAATGTTAGTGAAGTTGCTATTAACCCTCAATTTTAATCCTCAAATTTATTTTGATATGATTTGGTTTTCCCTCCCTGAGCAGTTTAGCTGGCCCAGCAGCGCATGTTCAAGTCAGATTTATACCTGTAACTGGGGCAAGCACTTCAGCTAAGAGGTTGCTCTTATCTAGAGCAATCTCTCCCTCCTTAAAGACCAGACAGAAATCTCATGCAGGCAGTCTTTCATGAGAGAGATAAAGAGAAACTTCTCATATGCACTTATACATGCTTTTATGGAAGAAGAAACTAGGGTTTAAGGATGACAAAGGTCAAGGTAGGTGGTTCCATGGATGTAATGAAACTCCTGGCCTCCGCCTGACAGCCTACAGGAAAGTGTTCAATATTGTCCGACGGACCAAGCCCTGGACTTTCATCCAGGGGGTGAGTTCTCTCCTAGGTCTCCAACTGATTTTAGCATCATTTGGCTCAAGTCTCTCAGCCATTTTACACCTTTGCTCATCTTTTGGGAAACCCTCTGCAACCAAGAGATGATCGCTCCAGTTTTTTCCATTGCGCACACCAGAGCCCTGAGCAGAGGAGAAAGAAACAGGTTTCAAAGCTTACTAGTTCCTTTCTGGACTAACCCGAGCTAGCAATCAGCTGTGGCATACAGATGAAAACACCTGAGGGGTCACTGGGGTTCAGCTGGGTGTCCTGTTATTCCACTAATAGGCTGGGAAACAAAAACAAAACGACCCTCAACGTTAAGTGATGCAGAGGAGTCCATTCGCCTGCAAGGGCCTGAGATGACAAATAAAGTAGTTCTGGCCAGCCTGAGCTAAACACAGCAGTGTGCTTGTTCCTGCCTTGCTGAGGGGCATTTCTGCAGAGGAGACGAGCTGTGCTGCCAAGGAGAGTACCCGTGCCCCATCTTTTCCCCTCTGGAGCAGCCAAGTGGGGGTGAGAGCAGCTAACGAGGGAGGTGAGCTGCCTGCCTGCTTGCTGCCCTGACTGGCTGCCTGTACAGAGGCTGCCGGGGAGCCGGACCGTGCCAGCCAGGTTTTTGCAAGTGTGTGAAAATTAACAAATCTCACTCTGAGCTGGAAAGGGCAGATAATTGAGAGAATTAAAATTAAAAAAAAAAAAAAAAAAAAAAAAAAAAGAACAGGGAGAGCCAAAAGGAAACACTTCAAAGGCCCATAGCCTGCAGCCCTCATTAGTGACAACAACAAAAAAGAAGACGGCAACCTTACATTTTAATCAAAAGCAATTATTTTTTCAAAAAGGTATTACGACTCTGCAGTGCAGAAGCAGGCCTGGCTGCAGCCCCCTACCCACCGAGGTGTCAGCACGGCCGGCTGGCAGGCAGAAGTGGGGTATCCTTGGTCCTCCGCCTCCTGCACTGCCCAGGAACAGCAGCAGAAGGAAAGCATGAGCGAACAGGCGTTTCGGGAGAAATGCCTCTGGGGAAGAAGATTGAAAGCTACAGGAAACCAAAGGCATTAGAAACATGACTGAAATCTAAATCCCAGCTTTCTCTGGCTGGTATCTGTACGAACGCTGCGTGCAGGATGTTAACTAGGAACACAAAGCCAGCTGAATCAGCGGGAGGAGGCAGCAGGGAGGCAGTCACAGGGCACTGGGGCAGACACGAGAGGGGCACCTACCTGGAGGGATTCAAGTGGAGCAGTCCAGTTTGCAGATACGTAGAGTGACTCAGATATACACACATATATGTGCAGGTGTGTGGGACAGCAAGGCTAGGGAGGCTAAGTGTGACCTCCTCAAAAGCCTAAGGAAGAAGCTTGTCTCTAATCCGTCCTCTCTGTTCGGGGAAGAAGTCCTTGTCTCCACCACTGAGGCCGGACAAATGATCACTTTCAGCCACAGGGACCGGGGGTCTTCACGAGGAAACTGTGTGGAGACTAAAGCAAGGCTTTTCCTGTGACACGTATTTGTTGGGCTGTTTGTTCCCCAGGGCATCTTTGTGAAGGAAGGGGTGAAAAAAGGGAAAAGGGAGTTTGAGCAGCACAAAACCTGAGTGAGGAAGATCAGAACAGCGCTCGGTGTGTCAGAGCCCTCAGAATGAAGAACCTGTCCCCAGGAAATGCCATGTAATTGTTTCAATTAGTATAAGAGAAGAGACAGTGAAAAAAGGAAGAGGGCTTACAAAGGCAAAGCTTCAATTAAAATAAAAAACAACAGAGAAAGATAGGCGAATTATTTATGAAACGCTGACTTATTTACATAAAAGGAAGAAAAAATATGTGTGTTTAGTTGCAGTCAGAAGCTGACTTTTTGCATGGGCTTTTCAAGGCAGTGCCACATGCAGCAATAGCCTGTGACTCTGCAAAATTTCCATAATGGCACACAAAAAATGAATTCCAGAAACAGTTGCATCTGGATTCAATCTCTCAAAATATTAAGGCCTGTGTTTTGGGAGCAGGACAACGAGGAGCCGTCATATTTGGGTGGAAGAGTCATAACCTGGAGGGAAAAAATAGCTGAGGCAGCTCTCCCCCCCCCCCCAAAAAAAAAAAAAAAAAAAAAAAAATACCAAAAGGTACATTCCTGTGGGTGGTAAGATGCAGAAAACAGCTTGCAAAAGGAGAAATCCAATTCTGAATACACATTAGAAACTGTTAGGCTATTTTACTTAAAAACATCCGAGACAGTACGCCACTCAGAAAGCCTAAGGCGGAACAACAGAGAAGATTTCACATGTATTGTCTACCCAGACTGTTCAGGATTTTCAGAGGCATGTAGTGAGTTTTGATAACACCCGCAGCATTACTACAGCGTGGGCACTTTCCATAAACAAAACTCTTAGGTTGTTGCAATTGTAGGTAGTTCGGAAAAATCAGCTCTGTGGAAATATTTCTTCTTGCTCCAAAATTTTAAGTCTCGCAGAGAAGAAAGAACCAGTCTAAAGCTGCATGAAGTCAGAGGAAAGTGAGCACCATATTCTCCCAGATTAATACCAATGGAAGCAGAACTTCTAGCTCCAATAGAATATTCTCTTGCACCCCCGAATCCCACTTTTCCTAACTCCTTAGAATTGTTGATCCATGCCAGCACTGGGCCTGATAATCCTAATAATACTGTGTGTGCCCAGGCACACACAGAGTAGCGTGTTCTCAGCTGTGAGCTGTTGAAAGTATCTAGGAGTTTGGCAAAATGTGTTGGCAGAAGAGCCCCATGGGATTTGCTCTGTGAGGTCAATCTTGTTTCATTTAACTCATAATCTTTCAATAGTGACAACACTTGATGAAAGAATACTGTGCCTGAAAACCCTGCTTTCTAGTTTTAACAACCAGCCTCTTGTTGCAAACTTGGCTTCCCCAGCATCCTCAGACTACCAGGGCTACAACACCACTACACCAAGGCTTGATGTTTCCGACAAGGTGCCACGGTGGCTGTGCAGTGCTCCAGAGGGCACTGATCACTTTCTGGATCCTTGTAAGCATTTAACCAAGGCGTGCCTCTGACCTGTTTAAGGTTTGCTCACAGGTGGCTACACTGGGAAGAATTCAGTGACCTTCAGGTTATTAATACATCCAAAACCTCTTTTTTTATTATTTTTTTTTTTTCCTGGACAGTGGGCAGGGGACACTTCAACATTTATGCCCTGCAATTACTCTCCCACCCAAGAGAAAACACTTTTGGTCGGCACCTCTGCCAATTACCGGGGCGCGAGCGGTGTCATTTCCAGCGGGGCCAGACAGCAGCGAGTGTCCCGGCGTGCCACCACCTCACTCTCCGTCTCGGTCTCTCTGTGATGCTCAGCCTGCCGAGCGCTTCCCATCAGTGGTGTGGAGTTGCCAAGCAACATTTGTCGTGTCCCTCGGTGGGCCACCGCTTACCACACTGTGGCAGCTCCAACTTTGAGGACAAGGGTTTGTTGTGAAGAGCAAAATAACTTCCCCACTCTCTTTATCTCTCCTCCCTTCCTACTTGATGAGGTGAAAAATGAATCATTCTGAATATGACAGATCAAATCCTGCCTTCGGTTGCTCTGGGGTAAATCTTGTTCAAAGTTGTCTTTGGGGAATAAATTCACTGCTAGATGCCAAGGACTGGAGCTGCACATCCAGCACACACGTCCAGAATACAGCAAACGTTCCCACATATGCACATTAGAGAAAGCAGCTAGAACTGGTCAAATCATAGACAAAATTATTGGCAAATAATTTATTCAGCTATAGTCACGAAATAATTACTCTTATCCATTATTCTTAAACATGACTCAACCAATTCCTGGAAATAACACAGCTAAAGCCTCTTTCTCCGAGCTGCGAACCCTAAGATTTAAATTCTTATTTAATTCCACAGCTCTTTCCCCCTTGTTATTATGTTCAACAGTGTGCTGCTGCTGTTGGTGTGCCAATGATACAAGGTTATAAGGCTTAGACAGTTCAAAATGTTCTCTCCGCATCAGTAAAGCTAAAAAGTACAAAGCAGCTCTTACAACCGGGAGCGGGCAGGCCATCTGGCACAGTGGCTTCACTGTGCACTCCCTGCTCCAGGGCTCTTGGCATCTACCTGCAAGCCAGCCGCCAGTGAGAGTGCATGCTCTGATCGCAGCTCCTGGGGTGGTGCCCCCCGAATCGCCAGCATTTGGTGTATTTGGCTCCGGAGGAGCGAGGCTGGAAGAGCGAAGGACGGGGTTACAGAGCTGGGTCGGGATGCTCTGGAGCAGACCCTGATGTGGGAGAGGTGGGAGCTGAGGTTGTCGTGTGCTGAGGTGTGTGGACATAAACAGAGGCGTGTGACCAGGGAACTGAGATTCAACAAAACACTTTTGGCTTTTCTGAAGAAAAGAAACGGATCCTCCACAGCACCGCCCCGGCTGTTTAAGCGAAACAGCACCCCACGAGTGTTAGTGTGGGACATGTTCCTGAGCTAGGTGTCCTGCCTAAGCGCTTTGTTTATCTTTGCTCAGAAGCTAATGAGGAAAACAGTGTCTTAGCAAAGGATCCTTTCCATGTAACTTAGACAATTATCTTAGAAGGGCACATAGACATTTACTCTCTACATTTACCCTCTGTATAGAGTAATTTGGACTAGATGCCTAAATTCTAGAAGACTAAAGTTAGGGGTGATGAACCCCAGCCTTCGTGAGCTATTTCTCAGCTAGCATGCAACTATTTTACACGGATTTCATACAAACTATATTTCCTTAGTTCTTTATGAAAATGTTATGTGAGACCTTACTGAAAGCTTTCCTGAAGCAAAGGCATATGTTACTTCTGCCTTATCCTCTAAGCCAATTAGCCAATAAAGGAAGAAAATTAGATCAGCTTGACAAATCCATGTTGATTGTCTTTTGCCACCTTCTTATCCTATAGCTGCTAATTAATTGATTGTTTCATAATTTGTTGAGGTTTCTCCACAGGCACTCAGCTTAGCTGGCTGATCTAAATTTTCCTGGCTCTTTCGTTTCCCATCTTGACAAATGAATGCCCTGTTTGCCCTTCTCCAGTCTGCAGAAGCCTCCCAGTACAAAAGAAGCTCTTGAAACCCATTCCTAACTGCTCGAAGACTGCTTTCCTTGGGCAACCCGAAGGGGAATTCCCTTGTGTCCAACAGTTTGAATTCACTGACTCGATGTAAAGATTATTTAATTTACACCCCTTTGTTCTAGCCTACTCTCACCCCTGTGTCAGTATGACTGCTGCTATGGATCTAGTCGCAACTGTTTTGGTGATAAGCAGAATTAAAAAGGCAGTGACTATTCCAACCCTCTGCATGTGCTCTCCTTCTGTGGTACATAATGCATGCTTTTATTCCTTCTAGCATATTTATGGGATTTCTTTTTCTTCCCTTGTGTGCCCCAACCACCTCTAACACATTCTGTGCCAGGACCTTTCTGATTTCGTCTACACAAGCTCTGGTGCCATTCTGTTCTTGTTTCTAGTCATATGCTGATGCTTTAACATTTTAAACAATTCTTTTCTCATTTTTAAGGCATTAATGAATTTCTCACACACCTTTAGTGTTTCACTTTTCTTCCATTCTTCTCCTTGCCTTAGGAGATCTTGTCGTTGTACCTCTGCCCCAATCTCTGTCAGTGCTTGCTGGCCTGCATTCCCCTTTCCTTGACCCCACCTGCCAGCTCCCTGATGTTTCACAGCCAATTAATCCTTCTTCTGCTCTTCCTACTTTCCCTTTCCCATGTGTATGGGAAGCTGATTAAGTCTTAGCTTGGTGTATGTACTGAGGCTTCACATTCTCCCTGTTTGGCCCTTACACTTCTAGTACTTGGGGCCATTTCAGATGTTACCGGGCTTCTCCATTATTCTCCCAGGCCTCTCTTTTTCACCTCTGTTAAATTTTCCATTTTCTGAGCTCCCTAACTAGCACTCTGCCTGGTACTTGGAAGACCACTGTGTTGTCAAAACAAATCCAAAGGCTTTTTGTCAACACAGTCCATGCTTTCACCTTGAGGAGTTGCCTGGTCCAGCTGTGCCCCCTTCCACCGAGACCAAAGGAAACCTAACTGATCATGGCAATGGGCAGCATTTTTCTCTTTCAGTGACTGCAGATATGTGATGGAAGCAGGAATTAATCCCTCCCATCTGCCTTCTTTAAGGATCTCCAAATGATCCTGGTGCTTTAAGCCTCATTGTGACTCCTTTCCCTGCAAATAAATATCAATACCTTCATAGATGTGGGCGCAAGCACAGAAAATCTAAATAACTTGGTATGAAAACGCTGTAGCAAAGCCGGGAAACCTTTGCAGATCTGTGCATGAGCATACACTCAAACAAGGAAAGCATGCACTGCCAGAGCACACACTGGAAACCATCCAGGCAAAGCCTTCGGTCAGGCATTTAGGAGCAAGGGGGGCAAGAAATGGAGCTCTGCAATTACATCAGCTGGTAAGGAGCCAGCCATCAGTGCCCAGAGCTCAGTTAGCCAAAGGTAATGGTTGTTTACCAGGCCTGGAGTTATTGCCAGGCTATCTAATGGATGATTGTATTCAGTGATAGATTTGCCTTTCCCTGTTGCTCATCCCTGCATGAGCTACAAGCTGCTTAATCGAAGGCTTAAAACCATGATGCCAAAATAGCCGCCTCACCATCCTGCTGGAGACCTTGCTAGACAGAAAGCAGGGAACTTCTTTCTCCTTTCTCTTTTCTCTCTCACTCCTGTTCATCTCCTTCATTTCCCTCCCTTCCACTTTTTAAAAATTTCAATAAGAGAAGCAGAACAAAGAAAAGGTGAGAAAAGTAGCCACAAAGTGCTGCGTCGACAATAAAATGCCATAGATCCTCCAGAATCTGTCTGAGGATGTGAGTCCCTGGAGAGGAAACCTAAGGCCAGAAATGATACAGGCTTAACCATCATGAAAAGCACTCACAAAATCCAGCACTGAACACACAATGCAGCGCTGAGGATACAGACTTGGCTGCTGTTTATGGAGTGGGGAATACAGTGGCAGATTTATTCTACAGTAGAGAGGTTGTTTCTCGGTACTGTTAATACTGACACATTATCTGGGGACGGAAGAGGATACACAAATAGGAACAATTCTCCCATTTCTCTGCCTGTCTCTCCCCCAAATGCCCCTGCTCCCATTCCTCTCTGTTCCCTTCATCCCTCTCCCTGCACTGTCCCCTCCTTCCTCTCCTCCAATTTATTTCTTACCCCTTCTTTAGCCTTCTCACTCATCTTTCCTGATGCAAGTACACATGCCAAGTTTTCAGTACTCCAGGCTTCTGCACGTTATCTCCAGGTGGAGACTTGTGGCCAGCCCTCTGCCTGGAAAACCATAAAAAGTTTACAAACACAGGGTTAAATCCTGCTCTCCCTGAAACAGGTGTGTAAGTTTCCACAGCATGAGGACAAGAGCATGGGACAGGAGAGGCAAATAACAACCTCCAAGGAGGGACTTCTAAAATTACCCAGCACCGCTGGAAGAGGAAGAGCCTAATGAACCATCACCATACATCATTAAAGTGGAAAGTAGTGATGGCAGCTACCATCACACTCCTGCACAGAATAACCTCCACTGGCAACAGTCGAAATCACTACAGTACAAACATGTGGGTAGTTTTACAGCCCCATTTCTTGCCCCCCCCCAAATACACCCCCACTGTCACTCCCACCTTGCTGCATTCGCTATGAGGAATCAAAAAGCCTTGTTCCTGTTTCACATCAGTAACTGGGGCTGGGAGCCAAGGCTCGGTCAAAATATCTCGGTCAAAAGCACACAGATTGGTGGCAGAGCAAGAAATACAATCTGAGTGCCCTGCGTTGGCTGCCAAACAGTCGCCCACTCGTGCTTTCTGTCTCCAGGTGATGGGCAGGGGCAGGGGATCTCGTCCAAGGACAGCTAAGAGAGGAGATAGCGCTACCACCTGCGCCTCTGCTTTTTTGGCAGGAGAAAACCCATGAGGAGAGGGGCTGCTGTCTTTTCCCCTCCTTAATCTGCTCCCTGCTTGCTTCAAAAACAACCCAGTGCACCGTTGTTTATTATTATTATTGCTGTTATTTTCCAGAGTGCTGTAAAACCGGGGGATAGAGCACTCTGACAGCCTCATAACAAACAGCAGATAAAACTAATTAGATTTTGCTCTTCCTTTAGTTTGCTGACTTGATTCTTTTTATTTTTATTGTTTAATTATTTATTTTCAGCCCAGGGGTTTTACACACGCGCGTGTATTTCACCAGGCAGCCTTCGCATCACCTCGGATGGGAAGCGGCTCTTGTGGCCGGGCGGGCCCGAGAGCCAGTGAGAGGCTGAGACAGAGGGAGCAGTGTGAGCGCGGCTCGGCGCCGCATCTTCTACCCATGTCATGTAAACCACAGGGAGGGGAGGAAGGAGAGCAGAGCTATTCACGGCCGCGAAGAGAGTCAGCGAGAAAAAAGGCAGCAGTAAAAAAAAAAGTTAATGTGTCTGGCAGGAGCCCAGAAGCGCTTTAGCGGCGTGGGCTACCCGAGTGCCTCTAGGACACCATCTCCTCCGGCCATTGTGGAAATATTTGGCTTGTGTCTCAACCTGACAGCCTTGCCGACTCTTGAGGAATGACAACGGTGGGGAGCAGGGAGACGTCCCTCTCCTCCCTCCCTTTCTCCATCGGCTGTTTCCAAATTCTTCAGGATTAGCTCGCGATGGCAAGAAAAGGCAGTGGCCTCCCTGCTCAGCACTTAGCAGGCTGAAGTGAGGTGACATGCCTCAGCGCGGGGCACAACGGCTCCATTCACTGGGGAAATACCGAACCAGAATTACAAGTGTGCAAGAATAAACAAGGCTGGAGTTAATCTGAAGTTGTTTTACACTCTGTTTTATTAAAGTCAATGCACTTCCGTTCCTCTGTGCAGAGCCTAGTTCTGCTTAATTACCATGACTCAGGGAGAATTTTAATAACGGGGAGAGAGCGGTGCGCGGTGGAGGCCCTCTCCTGACCTCTAGAGGTCTGTCAAAAGAAGAAGAGTATCTGCTCCCCATAAAAGCTCTTGGAAGAATGAGCCAGCCCACAAAACTGCTTCTTCTGGAGGTTTCCAGGTGCCGTTCCCTACTGGTTGGTCAGCCAAACCTCCCTCTGCACTTCCTCTGCTCCCACCTTCTCAGTCGAAGGCTGGGTACCCTTGGGTTTGGGGGGTTCACTTGCCCATCGCCACCCCGTGCGGACAGGTTGTTTGGCACAAACACAGAAGTTGTCAGGAAGAAGCCTTGGCTGGATATTTCATACCGCACAGCAGCATCTGTGCAGGAGTGGTGGCTCTGCCCAGGTTTTGCTCCCCTGCTGCACTCAGATCCCGGATGCTGACAGCACACCAAGGGCCTTTGCCATCTCTCTTTTTTTCCTCCTGCAGTTCCGAGCACATAGATTTGTGTAACAGCACTATACATTTGGCTCCAAACATGCATGGAGGTGACATCTCCCCTTTTATTATATTTGGACTACTCTGCCACCATCTGTAGATTGAATGAATCACAACTATGGCAGGGTTTGCCCACTGAACAGAGTTCTCCCTAGCGTAACAAGTTCAGAAGGAAACAGCTAGAAGGCTGAGGCTGGCCTGTAGTATTTATAGCTAAAATATTGGTGCCTCATTAAGAAATATGCTGCTCTAAGAAGACTTATTTTCCTTTCCAATAAGATTGGAGGGTGTTGATATAGAACACAGCGTGAAGAGAGGCTCTGGATGCATACAGGCACATCTACAGACATAGTGGTAGATTTTTGCCCTGTGTCCCAGGGTAATGCTGCATGCTGGAGATCTTACAACACGGACTGCAGACTGGATCCAGCACAGTGTGAGTGTTTTGTCATGCATATGAATCTTGGATTTTGAAGTCACCTATGCACATATAGCATTTTTCAATAATAAGCTTTTAAGCAATGTTATACGGACTATTATAATGGGAGCACCTGTTTTACCTCTTTGATGCCCATTCCTGTGAGCCATCCTTTTATGAAGATTCAGTATTGTGTGCAACAAGCTGCACACTAAAGCAAGCAGAACATGACGTCTGAACAGAGAACACACACCATACCTAATGAATTAGCTCCGTCTAAGAAGCTCAGCTTCTGAGGACCCAAGCTGACTGTCTTTTGAGCGGTGTCATAAAGAGAGAGCTAGAGACAGAGAGAACTGTGATATGGCGGTGAAGACTTTCAAACACCTGGATACTGAAACCCCAGCAGGATAGGAAGAAGCAGTTTCTCCAAAGAGCAGTCTCCTGATGGAAGTGTATGTCCACATAGTCTGGGGAAAGGTGTTCACAAATGCACCAGAAAATTAAAAAAGAAAAAAAAAAAAAAAAATCAGTCTGCTCCAGTAATTCTCTCTACAAACACCATAAAGAGGAGAGGATGTCATAGTGCTTTTAATCACACATCAATAATAATAACAGTAATCACCAGCAGTGGAGGCCTTATAGTCTGTAATGGTACAAGTCACTATACATTCATCCTTCTCCTTGAGCCTCATAAAGGATGCAGTGACAGAGATGGGAGCCTCTTGCACAGCACACTTGAACCATCTGGGTTCAAGACAATTCTCCGTTTGCAGCAGCAGAGTCTAAGACACATGATAAGTACAGGCAATATGAGGAGTGCAGTGTGGTTATACAGGCTTCAGGCTTTAGGGACTTCAGGCACACGTTTGGGTTCTTGGACTGTGTTGAAGTTCACAAAGCCACATCTCCATTGCTTTGGACATCTGCGTGGAGACACAGTGAACTCTAATGCCAGTGGATTAAGGCTTGCAAAGACATTCCTGTGTTATCTGTAACACAGACAGCACTGTAGACAGCACTTTATAGAATCAGGGGATGTTTTTTGCAGACAATTTTATGAGAAATCTTTAATCTTTTTTTTTTTTTTTTTTTTTTTTTTTTTTCCATTTGTGGATCAAAGGAGAAGCTGTTCTGACTTTGTTACGGGAATCACCAGCACGCCGTGTCCTATGAATAACCCACAATTAGTATCTTCTCTTATATTGCTATCTGGAACAATGAGGTCCTGTTCCATGAACTAGGTTTCCTTAGCGGTATCATAAAAAAACTAAAAAAGAATAATTAGTCACTGGACTGCTTCTTGGGCTAAATTCACTTCAGATATTTCCACCATCACTAATCCATTAGCACAATATTGTGGGACCCCAGCTAAATCAAGAGAACATCTTTTCCTCCTTGCAATGCTTCCAACTCCTGTCACTCCCAACAGCATCTTTACATAGTTCCCCAGGATGAACTGCTGTATCTGTACTCTCTCAGCACATCCTGCTGGAAGGATGTCTCACAAAGAAAGTATAATTTCATTGCATCTGTGAAACAAATTCTGCACTTGGGCCCATCAGTTCAAGCATGAAGTGACTCGAATGAGATTGTGCTGGACTAGTTCATTCCAGTGCAGCAAAGAGGTGAATTTAGCCCAGGTTTCCAGGGACCTGCCCCCTACTGTCAGCAGTGCTTTCCTTACTGTGGCATGTTGGATTCTGCACACTGTTGCTGAGATATGAACAGCTCAGAAGCATGCACACCCTGACCCAACCCATTAAAAACACTGTCAAAATTCTGATCAGAGATCAGATACGTGCTCTACAGTTCTGGAGAAACTAATGGTAATGGAGAGCTCTGGCCAAAGGCCTCAGAAACTGTCACTGTTCCAGGATTTGTGGGCAAAGGCTGCTGCCATAATAAGAACCTAAACCAGGAAACGGGACGCAGTGTCTTGTTCTTTGGACACTCAGAATACCATTCCTTGGGTCACTCTATATGACTCCGCATACTAGAGGCAGCCATGGAAGTGGGGATTCTGTTTGGGAATGGATGATGTTCTCACGTTGTACTCTGCCTTGTGTACAAAGTGCAAGGAGCTGTTCTCGGTATATATATGTGTACAAATTCCACAAACACACCGTCAGTTTTCCATGCGGAACCAGAGCAATGCATCTGGGAAGGGTGCTGAAGCTGGCAAGCAGGTGAATATAAGCAGTAGCCCATTTGCTTACTGCTCTGCAAGTCAAAGCCTTGCTTACGCAGGGCTCCCTTCAAACCCACTGTACACCCCGAGCGGTGTTGAACGCAGAGGGAGAGCCGTACTGTTGGATGCTGGCTGGCTGGAAATGTAAAGCCCTCTGAGAGCCTTGGAGCTGCATGTCTGTCCTGTGGTCTCTCCCTCATCTTCTGCCGCTCCTTCCACACACGAGAGGCACTCCTGGATCTCTTGGTCTAGCTCCGAGAAGTCCCCTTCACCATCAGAACAACTGTCAGTATTATAATCGATTTCTTCCACACAAGGAGGTTCATCATCAGTCTCCAGGCTGCTGTTGCTGCAGCTTCTGCAGAAAAATCACAAGAGAGATTGGATGTCATCAAAGGCGGGTGTGTTACCTAGCGGTAAGAGCAAGGAACAAGAAAATCCATTTCCTGGGTTCAATCCTGGCTCTGCTAATGGAGCATAAGATGGCACTAAGCAAGATCCTGTGTGTCTTTGTGTCTGTTTCACCAGCTGTAAAATGAAGAAGAGTGATACTTACCTAACCCATAGGAGAAATGCATTATTATTGTTATTACTGCTATTGCTAATGTAGAGTGTTTTATACACAGACAGCATCATCCTTGCCTCAAGGCACTTACAAGGTTAAAGCAGCTGAAATGCAGTAGAGGAGGCGGTATTCAGTTTCCACAAGGTTGCTGGTTTAATCATCATCCACCTCGCTGTAGTTCCGTGTGTGGTGTAAGATCTAAGTAATCCAGGTGCTTGAAGTGCTTTGGCATCTTTGCCTCCTGTTCTGTGCAAGCTCAGAGCACTGCTAACAAGAGGCAGCACAGGCAGAAAACAGAGGCTCTAGGGACTTGGAGCACACTGACTCGGAGGTGGGCAGAAATACCAGGAGTGCTCGTGTTTTGGAAGGAGCATGAAAAGGCTCTGACAGCACGACTTACTGAAGAAAGGCCAAATTCAGAAGCAAGTCAGAATGGCTGAAGAGAGACTCTTGAACAGCTGCCACAGCTCCTTTGTCTCTCAGAAGGGTAGGTTATACCATCTTAGCCTCCTGCCATTTACTTACAGGAATGTTGTAGGCTTTCTTTACATGTTCACTTTCAATACATTTTCTATTAAGATAGTCTAATGCAATATTTATGACAGAACTGTAACCACAAGACCTGATGGCTCTGGGGGATAGGGTCTTTCTCCTCTCTAGCTGTCTAGTTCCAATTTGGCCCTTAGTCCGGGAGGGCAGCTGGGTAATTTTTTGAGACTAGAAAGCAGCCTGTGGTTTCAGGGCTGCCTAGGTCAGAGTCTGGATGATTCAGGGGGACAGATACTGTGTTTTTCACCTCCAGGTCAGTGTTTTCAATCAGACTCAAAGCAGGAGAATGTATTGCTTTGGGGGACTGGGAAAGGAATAATAATCTTCCGCCACTGGGCCAGAGTTTCTAATTTGTCCCAAGTTGGGAAGAATGAATGGCTTGGCAGATGGAGTATACACAGATTTAATGTGTGGTCTGCTCATTTACATGTCAGTAACCGGAATAATCTTCCAGCTCTCAGCTGTTTCACAGCACTGCCAGCATCTGAGGTTTCAGAACATACCAAAGGTGTAAAGTATTGCTCTTGGATGTATTGATCTCTTTCCTCTCTGCATAACTTTTTCCTAGCTTCGAGTATCCAGATCTGAACTGTATACAGACTACTCTGCAATCAGAAACAAGCAGTTTCATCCCACTTTGCTGGCGGATCTCTGGCTTACTTTACTTCAAAGGCAGGGTATAAAGGATTCTCTGAAAGCCTAATAGAGCTGTACAGCTTAAAAATAAATAAATGAATAATTATGCACTTTTACAGTTTCTGGCTCCACTTCAGTCTGCCCAGAAATCTAGGTCAGGAAGAACTCATCCTGAAATTGAGTATGTGACATGAAACAAAACAAAACAAACCAGGACAATTCTCTCGGCACAAAAAGTAACAAGCAGTGGTCTCAGTATACTGAGGCTGACCAGTGGAGCTGATTTTTTTATCTTTTTGCAGATGAAGGATGGCATGAATTACCATGACACCAAGTACCCGTGATAATTTTCAAAGCTGTGTAAACTCAGGGGAGCCAGATTTTTCATTTATGAGCTTTTGATTCCTTGCAATCAAAAACAACCTGAGTGTATCCACTTTGGACACTGCACTTGTATGTTTGGGAGGAGCTGCTGATGCCACTGAGACAGAGCATAGCGGCCACCCAACGCAGTTATTTTACACATGGAACAACAGCTCAGTTTGCAGTCTAGGAACTGAATGTCAAGCATTTGCATTAACAGGATAATGGTTAAAAAAATCCCTATTATTACTTAAACATGGGAAACACATTAACAGAGAACCTTCTGAGCTTAGCTGATGACTTAAATGATTTTAGGACCGCATTTCTGACTAAAAGAGGAAAATGAATTCTAGCACAGAAGCACTTTAGTATGGAAGGAAAATCTGGAAATCAGCAATCAGAATATGAAAAAGAAAACCACACCAAACTAGCATTTCCTTACATTGAAGACTTACAGGACAGTCTTTAGGAAGCAAGTATATATGAATAAAACCTTTGTAATGCCCTTCAGAAACTCTCCTTTCCTGGATAGCTCCTGCCATGCTGCCTACCTACACAGCATACAAAGGCCGTGACGATTCAATAGCTGCACATACACACTGCAGAGAGAGGTTCACCACATGCGAGGCTGTACCTAGACCATCTTTAGAGGTCAAGAAAGATGCCTTTCTTCCCAGTTTGCTCCGTGCCTTGATTATTTGCTGCGACAGTGAATGAGCAAGCCAATTAGACCTGACCTAAGTGGTGGCTTCTCCGATTTGGATTGATACTTGCTACTGACTGGATCAATGCCACCACCACACATCACATAATGAGCTACCAAACAGCAAATAGATGGCATCAACTTCGTCTCGCTGCCCACGAGAGGCTGTAATCACCCTGGTGACTTAAAAATTGAGAGGCTTTGTATCAGATTAGCAACCTCTACAAACCAGCTACATTTCTCTTCCATGTGGAACTTTCCATCCCAATAATTCACTTTCTGCAGTGGGAAGATATAAAACACAAACCAAAGCAATACAAATGGGTTATTTCAAACCAGAAGGTTAGAGGTGCTTGTGAAAGAGGAGAGGAGGCAGCAGGCAGTATTGCTGGGGAGCCAGAGTCCCACTGATGAAGCTGCCAAAGTCATTGCACGCTGCTCCACCACGTCACAAAGACCAGCTCCTCTAGGAGATAATGCAAATGGTGAAAGATGGTAATGAGCAGAAATGCCATCATCTAGACAACTGCGTACAATTGCAGAGGGCATGGGTTTCTTTCATTCCCAAAAAAGAGGTTTTTGTCAGGGGCAGGTTCTTGGTATTTTTGTTTGGTTTTAATCTGATTTTTAAAAGCTGCAAAAGAATTCTCCCCACAAAAAAAAAGAAATAAAAAGTAAACAAAATAAAACACCCAGGGGACATGAAACAGATTTACCAAAGAATAATGATGTTGTCTTACAGAAGGTAAACAACGAGGAAGACCAATGGCATTACATTAGAGAACTCCAAGACAAATATAGTCTATGAATACCACTGAACGTGAACACAGTGCAGAAGAGGGGGAGTGAAAGCTGTTAATATATCTACAGCCAACAATCCCCCAGCTATCACAATAAAACATGTATGTGTGGTGGTTGATCTACTAATTCAAAACCTACAGCCTCGTAGCCCTCATCTATTGCAGTTGATGGGAGCCACAACAGCAATTTGCAACTTTATGATGTGATAAATAGAATTTCTTTGTTTTGATTTTTAATTTGCATAGTTATTGAGATATGACTTGATCTTAATTAGTTCTGCTTTTGTATGTGGGTGTGTTTGTTTGTATGCTTGGGTTTAGAAAGAAAGCAGGCTTTGGTACACTGTAAAATAATTATTTTGTTGTTGTTGTTTGTTTTGTCTTTTTTTTTTCTGACATAACATGAAGAAAAGGACAAGTTCTGTACTTCTCTACATGCCAGTAAAACTGGAGCATTTTGGTATGGCTGGGAAACAATTCTTTCAGGTGTTTCCCACAAACCCCTCGTTCTAAGTCAGCCGACCTCACAGCTGGACAGAAACCTTGTAAGTCAGCTGTCCTGCTGAACTGCACATCGGAAAACACAGTCTGTAGTTCTGGCTGACAGGATATAGCTACATGATGTACGTGCACACACTCCCAGAGCACTTGAAAAAACGAGATATTTCCTAAGTCATTTCTTGGAATTTTTCACTTACATTTTGCTTGTGTGGCAGGTCACTTGCTCTGTGTATATTCTACTAAATTGCTCAAAATAGAACATTTTATCTTTTCTTCTGGAAAGAATGGGCACTGACAACTGTCCCTCTTAGGGAATCTGTGACTATTGTTCAGGTTTGCTGCTTGACCTTCACTTGACTGGCCTAGAAGTTGCAGTATTGTAGGGAAGAAAACTGAACTTCTTCTTCTTCTTCTTTTTTAAATACATATTGCTCAGCTCACTCTTGTGAAATTTGCTACAGTTTTGGCAGAGCAAATCTAGGAAGCAAGTGGTTAAATGCTTCAGACCAAAAGGAAGCAAATTCCGAGGCTGGGGACCACCACTGACCACGGATATACCGATGACTCCCTGTGAAGATGAATCAACAAACAAGCTTATCTTTATCTTCTCTCTGCAGTGAAAAATAACATCCTGGTAGCTGCATAATTACCCTGTCCATAGCCCTACACTCTCCTTCCCCTAAACCTTCTCTCCATCGTGATATGTCCCAATCCACTGGAAGTTGTCCAATACAGGGATACAGCTGTGCATGTGGAGCCAAGGATGTCCATAACACAGCTCATAGACAGAAATAAGTCAGGAAATTGATTAGTTGAAAATGTCCAAGATATCAGACATTTTACTGTGAAAATACAGAAAAAAATATATTTTCGGACACAAAGAGGCCATATTCTCAGCAATTACAGCATTCACCTGAAATAAGGGTGCTCTTTTTCTCCACTCAGACAGGGACTGGAGACACCACCAAGTTCCCTGACCCATTATATCACCTGTGTGGAAGGGGAATCTCTCCTTTTCCAACAAAGTTCTACACCATTACTTACATGCTGCTAAGTAAAGTGCCCTGCAGCTCTTCTGCACTCTGCAGTGGGTTGGGATTGTTTTGCCCTTCCTTTTTTTGACATAAAAATTCCACCTATGTCACCACGTCTAAAAGGGCGTGTGATCTTGTACAGTTTTGCTTTTGAGGAATTCAGATGTTTTATTAAATGTATTTTACAGGAACACTGCTTCTGAAGTCTTGTAAAGAATCTAAAATGAATCTAAAGCAGCCACATTTGCAGTTAGCCCAGAGTATAATTCTGCCTTTAATAGCTTCATAAAGGATAATTTTAGGAGATAAATGAAACAACTGTGATGCTTTTAGGTAATTACACCTAGTGCAAGATATACACTACAGCAACAAGATGCCAACAAAGAAGGCCTTTAGTCTGCCCTTTGTGTCTTGATTCACTTGCTACAAGGTGTGGTGCACACCTTGCTATGACTTTCCAATTTCATCTCTGCAATTCATGAGCTCCCCAGACAGCAGCCTGGCTTCTCTTCCTGCCTGAGAAAAGCCAGACAAGCTCTGCTTAGTCCCTGACCTCTCTAAGGGAGGGAATCAGCTATGCGCTGATGCAAGATGGCTCCAGCTTAAAGAACTATTGCATTTGCCTCCTTTGCTGCTACACAGTAAACACGAATGATATGAACTTGTGGGCTCTCATAAGATCTCTTTTTCCAAAGACTCTTTGCCAAGGACTTTTACATCTTACATCTCCTAAGAAAATTCAAGCTAAGCCCTAGGCAATGCCAGGTGCCCTGGCTTTCAGCCCATCGTGGGCCATCCTTCCACGAACAATATGAACATAATTAAACACTGCCTTGAATTCTGTTTGCTATGGCTGAGAGATGTTTGGTCTCTTGGAGTGCAGTTTTTTCTTTTTCTTTCTTTCTTTTTATTCCTGCTGCAAATAGCCAAGAGAAAGGTGTAATTCATTGGTGAGATTCATACTAATTAGTTTTTCAGGAGTTCCCAGGGTAATTGCAGGCTGTAATATTTATAATTGATTTGGCCAGATTAAAAATGGATGTCTGGTGCACCAGTCAGATAAGTAAGGAGCAAGTGGGGCTTTATCGTTTAAGAGAGGTGAGGATGACTTGTAAATAAAAGGAACATGAAATAGGCTGACTCCTGGCCAACACTGTCCCCTAATGTTCAATCAGGCTTGCAACAATTTAGCCCTGGACAGCATTTTACTTGTATTAGGCAGAAACTGTCAGACTTCTAAGAAATGACTGTTCCTATTCTCCTTATTGGTGAGAAGGTGGTTGATAACTGCTGCAGTAACAGAGGAAAAGTTGAGTACGCACCTCTCATTACACATGGCTGGGAGACTGAAAAGCCTTTTCTGAATAGGAGGAATTATATTTAATTGAATTACAGGGTGTCATTGTCACAGCTGTGATACTTCTATCAAAGATGAGTTTGGGTGGAGGACAACTGGGTGTTCTCCCATCTGAAGGTTATGTGGCCTTCCTGGATTCCAGACATCTCGGTCAAATTCAGGCTTCCTTCTAATATTAACTAATAAAATTTGTATGAGCTGATCTTTAGATTTGCAGGATGGGAAGGCTGGTGAGAAACCAAAGGCTGTGGGTTTGGTCTTATGAACAGTCATTAATTCCTTCTTAATGGAGAACCAATCCATATATCAGTGCAGCACTAACAATGCATCTTTTGCCTTCTAATAGCTGTGGGCTTGCAAGCATTAATAAAAGCAACTGCCTTGAACAGATACAAATCAGCCATGAAATGGAGCTCTGACAGTCTGTGCAGACCCCCAAAATATTAGTTTTCTTCCTCTCTCCCTTCTTTGGTTCACACACTATGCATGCAAACTGCTAAATTTTGGTCACATCAGACAAGTTCAGCCACTCCACACAACCGGGGAACAGTTCATTCACCTAAAAATGCCATCCAGCACTGGCTTCTGTGTCAATCCCTGGCAATGTGAGACAACCTTGAAAAAAAATCTGAGTTCTGACTGCCTATATCTGCACAGCACTGGGCCAAATTCTCAAACAACGTTGCTCAAGACCTGGAACTCAATTTTAAGCAAGTTGAAGACCTTTATAAGACACTGGATAGAATCCAGTGTCTGTTGGGAGACTGAACCTGGGTTAAGCTGTCTTGTGAAAGCACAGGTCTGGTCTTTCTTTTCAAATCCATATTTCACTAGAAATTGGTGTTTATTTAAGAGAAAAATGTCCCACCGCACCAGTTCTGGGCCAGCATGCAGGCTGATCAACCACTTTTTGCTGTTGAAGTGAATTAGAGGTTCTTGGATGACAAGTACCTGTGAGACACCTCGTCGGTATGTTCTGCAACCATTTCACAGATTTTGTACTCTTCTGCTGAACAGAAACTCACGGCCAGCTCCAAAGAAGCAACTAGTAGTAAAGTGTTTTAAACCTGATCCACTGTAATCTTGTTACATTCATCAAAAATGGGAGGTAAATGCAGGAAATAAAAGATGGATGGCATAAAATAGGAGGGATAATATCCACCAGGCAGCACTACCAGTGGCTTGGGTTTCACTCTGAGATTAAGAGTCAAAAGAAATGCTTCCAAAAACTGATAACATTTTGACTTTGCACAGCTTAACCTTCCTGTGGAAATGTGAGCAAAAACCCCTGTATGGGACTACTGGAACTCATTAGGACACTGAATAATGTAGGAGTTGCTGTAAATATGGTTTGTAAGTGTTTGGGAGCTTTTCTCACAGAGCCCCTACCCCAAGCAATTTCATTTCAAAATGATAATCAAGTTATTGATGATACTTAGCAGCCCAGCCACTGTAATACAGAAAGATTATTGGAATCCTTGTAATCGCTTTTGGGTGCTTCCAGTAATTGAGATGTTGGCACTGTAAGGAGGAAAGAAATGTGGAAAGATTTTGGCTTAAATGCTGGAAGTTTGCACGGCTGAGGATAAATAATGTAGAGGCATGCAGGTAATCCTGGGTTCTCGTTTCCCTTGGTGCTGATTCATATCATTCCACTGACTTCACCCAAGTTTGTAATTGGCTCTATATATTTAATTTCAAAAGTCCAAGTTCCATATGTATATATCCCTTAGTTGTCTCTGAGCGACTTAAAGGATTTAGGGTTTTGAAAGCAAAATGTTTTAAGATAGCCAAGACACTTCCAGACTGTGTTTTAGCCACATATATATTTTATGCACAGGGTATTTTTTCTTACAGATAACCATGTATGCAAATATTTGCTCGCATACCAGATAGCAGATGCACATCTAACTACCTGACTGAAATAAAAACTGCTGTGAATGACTGAATTCCCACCATTATGCCCCTTGGAAGAGAAAACAACCTCATGCTTACTATCTTTTCTTTGTGAAAATTTATTTTTAGCTGATAACCACTTTGATGTTTCAGAGAATGTCTATCTATATAATAGATGCATATGTGTGTGTGTGCGAGTAAATATGTGGATTACCATCCCTTATCTATCTTTCCTAACAGGTAGACAGATAAATCATACACACATACATGTAGATACACATACACTCAGACACCAGCACATCTCTGCACCCACACAATCACATGGCTTGCTCTGTATTCAGAGCACAGTTTTCATTACAAGCCATAGGAGGTCTCAGGAGATACTCCTACAGGTATCGGAGAGATAACAATAGATGATCACTGAACCTTGATGCTATTGCATTCAAGTGGAAGCAACCACAGAGAAAGAGCTGGCTTCTGACCAAAGCAAACCATTTCTTTGACGCTAGCCTTCAGCCGAGTGTTGACAAAACAGCAGGTCATCGCACGGGAGACTTAGGACATCTGGGTAAGACTTGAGAAAGACGGGAAGGTCAACTGCCAGGCAGAAATGGTTGCCTATAACAGAAAGCGCTATCACCAGCTATTTGAGAACTGAAACTAGGAGCAAAAAGCAAAACTGCGTGGCAAACGTGAAGGTAAGATCTCGGATTCCCTGTAGGGAAATACAGACATATTCCTGTTCCACATGAGCCTGACTCATTCTCATACTTTTTAAAGTAAAGAATGACTGTTCTAGAAACCCTTCTGCGTAGCTCTTTTATCTTTCATAATCATGTATCTTCAAAGGGGTAAACAATGAGCAGGACTAAAAGCACTGAGCCCTGGTAAAAAGGATGATTCAGATACTGAAGTGTCCAGAGAGCGGAGAGGGTACGGCATCGTGCAGGGGATTGATAGCTGGTTGACCACTGGATTCTGCCTTTAAGGAAAGGCAAATCTCAGCTTCAGGTTCACAGAAAACAGTTTCTGGAGCATTCTGAAAATGCTGAATTTCAGGACCAACAAGATGACAAAATACTTAAGCCTAAGAGTTTCCAGCTTGACGGACATCTGTTAGCAAGGCCACCGCTCAAAGTACATTCATCTCTACAAGATCCTGTGCTATCCCAGGTTTCTTGAAATGAATCCAACACAAATCTCTAAAATCATAGTCCCCTCAAAAGCTATGCATCTCATTCTAGGTATGTTCATTATAACTGATCTGAGAAATTTCTGTAGTGTAAAAAGTTGTGAGGCTGATACCTAACTTTTGATCTCTCACCCTTCCTGAGGAGAACAAGGGTGCTTAGTCAATACCATGATTATGAAAGAGAGAAAGGGAGGGGGAAGGAAGGAGGGAGGTAGAGAGAGAGAGTATGCACCTATAATAATAAAAAGCAGAAAAGGCAAGGTCAAAAACATCTATCTTGCTTTTAAAGCAAATTGAAGTGGAGCTTATGGCAGAAAAATCTGATGAAGTATGTGTGATCACAGATAACCAATAATAGATCCAGTTAAAACTTCAGCCTTTGCCCTCACTCTAAATCTCTCCTCAGACATAATGAGATTCAGATAAAACAAAGCTGAACACTCATGTTCAATAGATTTCAAAACATTCTGATCAATTATGTTTTTGCCACCATATGGAACCAGATCCAAAACCTTGCTTAACCTCACTCATTATGCAGTTGATTTGCATATGCTTTGGACACCATTAAGGATAACAAAAATGTCAGATACAGCATGTAAGTGGCAACTCTTGCTAATTCCTTGATCTTGCCAGAGCCCTGCCAGATGTTTCATGAAGAATAGCAAATATTTCATTATCCTCCTAAAATTTGCCTGTCAGGAATTGCAACGCAGAATTTTCGTGATTTAGCACACAAGAAAAACAATAAGCATGGAGAGCTAACACAAACATGAAACACCACCGTCATCGTACTGCAGAACTCAAACAGGGTTTAAAGGGATTCGTGGTGCAGGAAGGGGCTACCAGTCAGGAACATACAGCTCCCGGTAAACAGAGAAAGGAGGGAAAAAGCAAGCATTTGCTGTGATCTAAGGAAATGGCATAAAATTGCTAAGAGAACATAATAAAGTCCATATGAGTTGCCACTGCTGTTTGTTGTACAATAGATCTCCTAATACTTTCCTCTGTTCCTATTGCAGCTTTTTAATAATGTTCCACCTGTATAATGCTGAGATGCTGTTTTCAAATGAATCCATTTGTTGCTTGTAACATTTATCAATTCCCAGCAGGGAACATTTTTTAAAATCTCCGTTAACATGAGTATTTCCTGAATATTTTATGAAAAAATCAATTTTCAAATGCCTGCCAAAATGTTCTATGTGTTTTACCTGAAAGTTGCAATTACAGTTTCATA
Source organism: Oxyura jamaicensis (assembly GCF_011077185.1). Classification (NCBI taxonomy): domain Eukaryota; kingdom Metazoa; phylum Chordata; class Aves; order Anseriformes; family Anatidae; genus Oxyura; species Oxyura jamaicensis. The sequence continues at coordinate 14,425,928 of NC_048902.1, forward strand.
CTTTTTCTGTATGTGAATATGCGTGCGTATATTTATCTATGCATATATAAATTCCCACTACAATTGTTAAAAGACTGCTAACATCACAGAAACAAGCATATTCTGAGTGAAAGCTGGAGCAACATAAACTGACAAAAGTACTCATTTAATCAAAATGGGACATATATTTGGATAGATGGAGCAAATTAGAGCACAGCTTGCAGAGCAGCGAAACAATCACTTCATAGAGAACCACCCTAAGCATTTAACGTCATCCTCTGATTTACAACCAAACATGATAAAAGGTCAGTTCTTGTGTGCAGAGTAAGTGACTGAAAAGATGTGTCAGACTGTGCATCAAGGGAAAATTGAATCATGAGGCTAAAACACTTGTGTTTGAAAGATAAAGATTCTTCACTTGGCAGGCTCACAGTCACTTTAGGCAAACTGCTTTTCGGTCTTTGCCCCAGTTCCCTAATAACATGGAGGTAGCAGGCTCCATCGTTCTACCTGGACGGCAAGTTTATTGCATGGTGCTAGTGCCAGGCTGTACCTGAATCTCTCTTCCACCTGGCTAGACTGAACGAGGGTCCACACTATTTAATGGCCTCTTCTGTGTAAGTGCCCATCTCTCTATTGAAAGCAGTAAGAAAATAGGGGATTAATAACCCTGGTGTGTCAGATCCAAAACCTCCCCTCAGCAAACCAAGACTTCAGCACAGAAAATAGCAAGTTTCCAGATCCATTAGGGAAAGAATTGAGCGTTCATGATTCTGCCAGACAGGAATGTAGAGTTTAGCTGGAGGAATGATGAGGATGTAGGACTCCCGCTGACATGAGGAGGAGAGAGAGGTGCTCAGTAATACCAAGGATTAGCTGCCAGGTCATATTTCAAAGAGAAATGTTGTAATTCTTGCAGTGCTGGAAACAACTAAAGGCATAAAAGTGAAGGGGAGATTATTCAGATGAGAAAGAAACCGTTGCGAGCTGCCAGATTTTCTGTACCCAGCCTGGCCTGATTTTAAACTGTCCAACTCGCCTGTCTAGCACAAAAACCAGCCAACCAGCTCGAGGAAAGAAAGACTGAGGAGTTGTGTATGCTGCTTTCATTGGACCTGAAAACCTCATTAGTACAGAAATCTTGTATTTCCTGGCATTTGCCTCTGTATTTATGTTTTCTTAGCTCCAATTTTTGTATCTTTGCTTCAGGAAGCTGCTTATTGCACCAAAATAAAGTGACATCTGCTCTTCTCATGGTGTGTTCTGTCTTCCAGGAACTGGAACACCAGGAAAAGACCAGACCGTGAGTTATTCTGGCTCAGGAATTGTTCCCTGAGGCTCTGAAAAAGCCCACAAAAATTGTATTTTCCAGTACAAACAGCAGAAATCCAAGCACTAGAATGTACATACATACTTTACAGAGGGGGTGCGTTTGGGAAGGTTGTATTACTGAATGCATGCAGGGTTCCTGACTGCTGTGCACTGTCATAGAATATTTTTCCTTTTTCCCTCTTCTCTATCAAATCACAATGACATCATTTTCTCTACAGAACTTTTTTTTCTCCAGCACCTTTCGTGGGCACCCTGCAATAACCTTTCTAGTGTCGGTAACTCACCACCCGTTAAAAGAAATATACGGTGCTGAAGAACCCAGGCTCTCCAAATGGCAGAGATAATAGGTCGGTAGAGCAGGTGCAGCAAAGTCAGCCTGCTGCTGACTTTACTGTGGGATTGCCAAGCTTATGCTGGACTTTCTCCTTTTCTGCACAGCCAACCTGCAGATAAACTGTGTCAGATTTAATGGTGCATGATACAGGCAATTCAGTATCAAGGAGAAAAAAGCAGCTCTGTGGCAAGATGGGTTATCAGCTTAGCTCAAAAAGCAGCCTATCAAGAAACACTGCCAAGGCGATTTCAGAAATCTATAATTTAGATGTTACCTTAAGCCTAAAACTTTGTTGGAAAACTTCATACTTCTCACAAGCAAGCTAGCAAAGCCCATGAGGATCAAACCAGATATCAGTCCAGATGACAAAGTAATACACTTAGTGTATATGAAGTGCTGTACACATGAAAGGTACAGGAAGGATGGCAACATTATACAGCTTTATCCTGCAAGGAATCAAAGCTGTTATTACACAGCAGTTTTCTCAGGGCTATTACACTCCATTGCTTACCCACCAATCAGCTTACCTGCCTGGGCTTCCCAACCATGTGAATTGCTTTTAAATAACAATGCATTTACTTTACATACAAGCTTTGCAGCCTGAAACACCCAGTGTTGCTTTCTGAACAACAAGGGAAGCATTCTGATGATTTACACGGGGAAAGGTCTGTTAACATGCATGGAGCTGCACCGGCAGGTCTGCCCGAGCAGCTGAGCTCCTGAACAGCATCATTCACCACTAATTTTGCAGCCATTTCTGAGGCAGGGAACGACAGTGCTTTAAATCTTGTCAGTTTTAGAACAGGAAGTGAAGAATTCCCAGATTCAGTGAACAGCCAAGCTGAACAATTTGAAGGAATCCAAGATATAAGAAATATGTCCTGTGTGGACAAATACAGTATCCAAATACTTGTATCTTTGGCAAAGATACGAGGCCTATCTCCTGAATTTTTAATACTCAGAGTATTTCTTGCTTTGCTAGAGACAGGAGTGCTGTGCAGTGACAATTATTTTGTCAAAATTGCACTGGCCGGGAGAGCCGATGGCACTTTTCGCATCAGCCTTACATACCCAGCGCGTGGACAGGCTTTTCAAGAAGGCAAGGTGCAAACTGCAGGCGCTGCTGGAGGAGTGGAACTGCTCAGGCAGTTCTGGGAAAGCACGATGCTTGGGAAGTGGCAGAGCAAGGTCAGAGAGGTTGTATGGCTTGATCCAGGGCATCCTCGGGCAGCCTTTTTCAGCCGTGATCCTAGCAACAGGTCGCAGCGAAAGATGGCACAGATCCTGCGAGTTGTTTTTCTGAGACATGCAGGTATTTACTGTAACTGTCTCCTACAAGTTTAGGAGAACAAGGCCTGCAATTAAATACACTCACACAATTAGAGTCACATTAACCTAGGCTGCCGAGGGTGAATTCATTAAGCAGAAGCTAAATTATACATTCAAAGATCTGTAATGACAGACGAGCAAAGCCAGGTACAACAAACCAAAATCTGCTGCTCCCAGTCATCTGCTCTGAACGCTGAACAGTCCTAGCTTCACGCAGTTGCCTCCTTTCACATTCTCATGCTGTTTTAGATATTTCCAGTGCAAGGGAAGTCCATGGGGAGACAATCGAGGAAGAAGAAAATTTCCTGAGCTGTCTATTCCCTTGCTGCTTTCTAGGCCTGTCCCCTCAGAAGCCTGGCACACCCCTCTCCCACACTACTCCCCACAGTCAGGAAATGCCGAACATTTCCCTTCTTACAAAGGGTCTCCTTTGAGATGGATTAACCTTACACTCTTAAACTCAGACCTATCAATTTCCTCTGTTGGAGACTTTGGATTTAGATATCTTCGCTGTACTGGAAAATATCCACTGATAACAAGCAATTATTATTACAAGATATATCCTTGGAGATAGAAACTGACTGATAAAAATATTGAAATGAAGGGGAGAAGGGAAAACCAAAAATACTCTTCTCACTTAACCTGACAGGGTTTTAATCACTTTCCCAGCATGTGGTACCCAAGAGTCCTTGGATAACTTCCCAAACAAGCCTCGATTGGCACCTACCACGTAAAGCACTTGATTTTCTCACAATAATACTAAACATCATCACTGAAAATGGATGGTAGACTTGAATGCTAATTTCAAATTTAATTTGGTGTTTGAAGCCATTAAAAATATATATCATCTCCTTCCCACAAACTAGTATTTGGGCCCTGAAGGCAACATCCTTACCATGCTGAAAGACAGTTTGTGAAGTTCTTTCTGTGAGGCTCTACAAGTGCACATTAGATCAAATGATTTAGAAAACATATAATTAATATAATGTCTGTCATAGCGAGAAATCAAACTGCTTATGGTTAGGACTGTTTTGAAGCGCTAACTGTGGTGGTGAGGAGGTGCCAAACGAAAAGAGCTGAGGTTAATGTGCTTGTCTGTCCAACTCTGTGGACCTGCCTACTGGAGGTGTTCAGGTCACAGAGAAAATGAACTGAGCAAACCAACTCTGGTATACGCCAGATTGACTTTGAGCTGCATCATAAACTCTCCGAGGGTTCAGGGCACAGGCTGAGTGCTGAGCAAGCAGCACGGCAGTAGTCTGGAGGATACCTACCAGGGCCCTGCAAAGGAACTTGTCTGCTTTAACAGCACGGTGATTAAACAGGCTAAGTAGAGCCTGACAGCCCCCAAATGAGCATCCCTGACAGGGCTGAGCAATCAACAGAAGGGTGGGTCCTGCCAAAGCTCAGGATAGGGTGGTGGCTACAAAGGTGAACAGGGCAGTAGCAGGTACAGAGAGACATCCAGTGGGAATACTGAACACTTGACCACAGGAAGAAAATGGGCCCTCTGTAAGGCTCGAGGGAGGCCTGAGGTGTGACAGATCAAACACAGCAAGGGTGGAAAGACGTAAATTACAAAAGTACATTCACTCTTCAGACGCCCTGGACACAGGCAGTCCTCAGAACGGCTGGCCAGAGGGACCTTGACAGGACCTGCGTCCCTGGAGAGGCTCTCAATTTGGGCACCATCTGCCAGGAGCAGGACTGAATCTGACAGCCTCAGCAGGAGTAGGTGTCCATGTAGATGAGAACTCTTGCTCAAAGCTTATTATAGAACAGGATGTTCTGTGGTGCTGCCAGGACACTCAGTAGTGGGACATTCGATTGCTCTCTGTGGTCAGTAAGGTAACTGGAGAGAGCTGGGAATGGAGCTCCCTATGGGAGGCTGTGGGGTTATAGTAGCAGCATGGGGCAGACAGGCACAGAAGATCAGAACTGTGCCAGTACCTAAAGGTGGAAATGATTTTGAAACGTGTCATCTGTTTGCAAACCCAGATATAAAATTGGAATTTCGTACCCAGATTGTGGCCTGTTTCCAGTTCCGAAATCCAAACGCTGTATTTTCCCATTTATTTGTTCAGTGTCTCTTCAGCACTTAATTGTCTACCTGCTGGCCTGGCCTTTTCTGCCATGCTCTTGCCAGGCCATCAATGTTTAAACAATCAGGGTGAAATGAGCTTCGAATCAGGTGATAAATTGTTGTTTTTGCTGCAACTGCTAACATCTCTTCAATGTTTAAACGGCATGATTCATACACATATCTGGTAGCTACTTGGTTAGGTTTATTTTGGATGAGGTACTATGCAGTTTCTTAGATGTGTGTGTCAAATATTCATAGATGGCAGGCTACTGAAATATCTTTCTGGAGTATTTATTTATAGAATTTATTTATCAGCAGAATCAATCTTTATGTGCCTAGCTGTAGCATTATTTGTTGCCTTATCCATTTTTCCCAGACAGTGTCTGTCTCACAATATCCCTCTTCCTGCAACATCTATTCACAGTACATCTGTCTGAGGTATCTTCCCATGTGTAGTTGTGGTATCCATCTCTTTAATTATAACTATATATCCACTCCATCTAACACTTGTCACCTATCTGAAGCACTTACTGTATCTCTCCACACCATCTCTTTATCTAGTCAATGGTATCTGTCTCCTCGATGTGACTCTATCCCTTTCTCGCAGTAATACACAACTCCGGAGCCTAACTGCGGATTTTGGACCACAAGCACGGTTTTGTTTTTTTTTTGCCAGATCTGGTTCCACAAATCACCGATTAATTTATTTGTTTCGCTGGAAAGGTGGATGTGAGAAAAGAACTCTGGGAGGGTGCAAGTACCTTCGGGTCCTTCCCAGGCTTGTTTACCTCCTGGCTTTGTGTGAGCTGCCCATTGCTGCAAGGGCAGGGAGCTGTACTGAGCTGCTGTTATCTGAGAAACTCGTCTTCAAACAGAGATGCTGCAGTGACTGCTGCCTCCCCCTTTCCCTTTTCCTATACCCCTTCTCCATCTTTCCTTTCTTCCCTCCCCCAGCACTTTACATCCATTCTCCTGTGTTTGTCCCTTCCCTTCTTTCACCCACTTGGCATTCACAGGATGACAGGAGAATGCGCCTCCCTAATAAAATTCCGATGCCAAATAAATATTAAAGCAGGGAGAGAAATCCATTTGACACGGGGTGATTTATTGTGATCTGCAACGCAAGGTCCAGCACAACAAGGCAGCGAGGGGTTAAATAGGTTTCACAGCCACCCACTCCACAGGCTATGAAGGATTAAGTGACCCCCTGCTCTTAAAAAGCCTGTGATGGGGAGAGAGCTTGTCCCCATGAAGGGCACTGGTCTGAATGACATGGAGAGGGCCAGGAGAGGAAGGACAATAAAAAGTAAAACCTTGTCTTGCCTTTTTTTTTTTTTTTTTTTTTTTTTTTCTCCCTCCTTTTTTCTCATCCAGATGAATTGTGACAAGAATAGTACAAAAGATGCTCAGGTCACCTGGAAGTGATCAGAGAGTCTGTTAAAATGTCAAGAGCACCTGGAAAAAAAAAAAAAAAAAAAAAAAAGGAAGAAAAAAAAAGGAAGAAAAAAAAAAGAAAAAGAAAGAAAGCAGAGCAAACTGTGACAGAAAAAGGAGGGAGGGAAAAGCCTCCATGTCTCTGGTTTTGGTTCCCTGAGCAAAGACCCAAGCAGTTCATAATTTTCCTTCTCACAGGGCCAGTATGGTTCAATGGCAGAATAAAATATGCATTGATTAATGAAGAGCTCCATTGCTTTCTGGATACATTTAACCCTTCCCCTTGCTTAGAGATGCTGGAAAAAAAGACTGAGACAGATGCATAGAAAGGCAACACGAGTTAACTGGTATTGACATGGAAGGAGCAAACGATATTTCCAGTGAAGTCAGCACACCTGCTAATAGCTTATGGAGCTGTTACAGGGGGGAATTGGATTTTACCTGCTGAGTAAAGAACCTCTGAAGACCTTCTCCAGAACTGTCCAAAGGGAGGGACAGGACATCCCTAAACGGACACAACATTTATTGGGACCCAGCGGTGGCTGCCAGCCGCGGCAGTGGCAGAAATTTGAATCGCCTGCCAGGGGCTGGCACCGTGGTGTGCTGGGCATCACTGCTCTGCTCCACGATGCCCAGCACTCCCCAGAATCGGCCCCATCCGTCTTTGTGGAGGGTTGTAAGAGACGCTTGACATTAGCGCTCAACTCCTGAACAAGTAAACTCCTGCCATGCTGAGGCTCACGTCAAGGTGAGGAGCATAGCAAGAGGCAGCAGTGGAGGAGGGAGAATGGTGAAGGATGAGAACTGGGGTCAGCTGCTCAAGAGGTTTTGCCCGAATGTCTCCCCTCATGTTCACCTAGCTCATGGAGCGAAGACAAAGTATGTACTGATTGGAACAGGATGTGGACACTCTCCAAAGGTAGATCAGAAAGAACAATCCATCTCTTCTGACTGGGCTATATAATTTACTCATTGTGAGCAGATGGGTTATGAGGTCTGCCATCAGTGATGAATTATATTCCCGATAAGTCATTCCCAGCTAATGAGGATCCATTATCATTAGCTGCTAAGGAAGAATAATGGCTTGCCAGGACAGAGTGGGGGTTTCACAATTTCCAGGGAGAAAATTCTGGGCTAGTAGCCACTTGGCAATTGAATTTTCAGGAAGCTGAAAGCTTTCCAAGATGGATACCTTCTGCTTACTTCAAGCTTTGGCGTTTAATTTCCTTAGGCAAGTTCAAGAGAGGGAGTGTAAGAGAAGGTGGAGGAGGAGGAAGCGAAGGAAAATAGTAGTAACCGTATCTGATAAGACTGTGATTAAATCAAGGTCTCACTCTAATTACACTGCATTTAAATAAACTTTGCCTAGTAAGTAATTGTAATTAAACTACAATTAAACATGTATTTATATCACCATTTCCTCCCCTGCACAGCTGTCTGTTCCCACCTCCTGTTGTTGCTGTCTACCTGCCAAAACCTCTGAATTTAGCACAGGGGACTCTGCATTTCCTTGGACTTCCCAGAGGAGACTTTGTGGGGGGCAAGGTCTGAGATTCCCCCTGTGTTTCCTTGGTGCAGTCAGCTGAAATGAGCTTCAGTTTTCAACTGTGTGTGGGGAAGGAGATGCAGCCGATGCTGTGATAAACTGATTTGAGGAAAAGGTTGTGAGGGGCAGGGATATGAATGAAGGGATGTGGGTGTCTCTTTTCCCCTCACAGGAACTTGAAAAAGTACATATCCCCACCCTCCTTTTTAATTTCTTCACATTTAGGCTAGACATAAAGCTGTCCTTCCTTCCCTGCCTTCTGTAGAGCACCTTTGGTACCAGTGGATTTTCGGAAGCCCCAGATCTCTCTTTACTGCATCACGTTTGTGCCTGTGCAGAGCTTAGGGATATGGTTTAGTGGAGGACTTGTTAGTGTTAGGTCAGAGGTTGGACTCGGTGATCTTGGAGGTCTCTTCCAACCTAGACTGTTCTGTGATTCTGTGTGATTCTGTGTGTATATGAGAGCATGGAGCTAAAGCACCTACCTACACAATACCTCCAGGTAAGATTCCAGAGCTGGAAACACAATTCTTGAGCTCTAGTTTCAGCTTTGGAGGAATACTCCCCAACTCCAGCAGTGTCTTAGCTTCCTCTGTGTGCAGCACTGAGCTACCCGTACATATCACCCCCACAGGTAGTCCTTAACGTTCACTGCAGCTCTGAACCATTGGATTGGGCAGGCTGCTGTGGAGAAACTGGAGGCTCCAGTTACATAAAGTGGAAACCAGGTTCCTGCCAGGAATCTGAAGGTTGTCAGGGAAGGAAAGGAACACAAGGAGAAACAGAACAAAAGAAGAAATAAACAGCTAAAGGGAGAGTGATAAAAATGAGGAGGTAAACACATATCACAGTGCAAAGGATGCCTGGGGCTAACAAAAGCAAACCAGCTTCGCTGCTTTACCTTCCTCCTCACCAGAGATGATGGAAAACATCTCCATTTGTGCCTCTGCCATCACACAGCTCTAATTAGGGACTGGAGAAATACCACCGTCACCCTCATCTGTTTGTGTTCAGTCGCTGAAAGGACACCATGCATCTCCCTGACAGCTAGTCATTACAGCTTTGTATGAGCACCCCTCTTTCCACCAGAATTATTGAGCCCTCTGCTAAATACCTCAGCTGAGCCCCTCGCTACACTTCTGTTACTCAAGGGAGGAGAGCCATGAAGCTTTTGCCATTGGAAATCACTGCTGGGATTCATCTGACGGAGGAGACTGAATATCAGACACGCTAGCAACATACTAGATATGTTGCGTCCAAAGGTAAAAAAAGATTGTTGCTTTCAAAACGGGAAAATCTGTATGTATGCATGTGGGGTGCCCAAAAGTGTATGTGGGTACAAAGAAATATAATAATAATTTTAAAATCCTTATTATCCTGAAGTAGTTACATAAATCTATTCAGACGCAGGCATTTTTGCCATGTCTGCTGTATTCCTTCCCTCCCTCCCTATCCTCCTTCAGACATTTTCTATTTTGTCCCTGAACAGTTGGTCTCAGAGAGGTCTTTATGCCAGGTATTAGTGAGAAAGAACAGAACAGGCGTCTTAAGCTTGATTTCGCGACGTGATAGTACTCACCCTGATCTGCTGTGATTTGTCACGTCAGAGAATATAGATCCCAACTCTGTGACTCTCAATTTCCTTCCAAACCTTTCTTTAACCTACAAACCTGAGCTCTACTTCCAGAAATAGGAAACAAAAGAAATACTACTGGAGTGACATTTATCAGAGGAAGGATTGGACATTTCTTTCCCTGAAGACTCTTCCTCCAGAATCACTGTTTATTTATCCATTAGTTCAGCAACATTGTTTGCTCATAAACTATCCGACCCAAATGGCATCCCTTCCGCACCTTGAATCCTCACTTCCTAAATCAAACGGAGAAACCCCCAAGGATTTTCTTTACTCCTAGATTCCCCAGCATGGCTCTGTCGCTCACAACCTTTTTAGTCAAGAACCAGCAAAAGAAATGCCTTCTTTGTAAGGCAAGTGAATGGCGACCCTCCCTCCCTTTGGCAACCCGCTGCCCACAGAGATGTACCCTTGGCTCCATGATTACTTTCAGTTTGCTTCAGCTCAACTTAGAGGTGCAGTCAAAAGAGGCAAAATGACTGTCACAGGTCAAAGCCCAAGCCTTCCTTTCTCTCCTAATGACTCTGCAAGTGCCTTAGGCTTTTTGTTTTCACTTGCAGTGAACTCAAGTCTGCCGGTAATTTTGTTCTGCTATTAGGCAGATGAAATAATGTGAACAATTATCAGCTCTGTGTGCATTCTCTGTCTTTCAGCTTTAACGTAAATACATCTATTTGCAATCATGGCTGGCCTTCAACCCCCTTACAGATCTTTTAGAAATAAGGCTTAGACAATGGTCTTCCGAGCTCTCAGTATCTGGTGCACATGTATGGGTGGAACTACTGGTGTAAGTACAAGAGAAGCCATTCGTGGTATTTTCTGTGCCTGTTTGTCACACATCTGTCAGCCATCAGACTCAGGCTGTGCATTGCAAGTGCTGTGTGCACAACTGCAGACTGCTTCACTTCCAAAACCGAATATTTACAATGAATCCTCACTCTCACATTGGTTTTGGTTGACTTACTGGAATCAAAATGAGCCACGGGCAGATTTAAAATACCAATGAGCACATCATCCCTTCTTCTCTGTGTGCATTTGCACTAGAGCAGTAGACAATGGCCAACAAAAACGTTTCAGTGCAGGAGCTCTTTTCTTCTCAATGGCCCACTAGACTGGTAATTTTTACACTCTAGGGCATGACCATGAACTACTGATAGGAATAAATGTTTTGTTATTGACTTAGCCATGGAAGGAATAAGGACGTACTTACTAGTAAACCCCAGATATTCTCTCTGAACTCCCCGAGCAGATAAGAGCTGTGAGGAGGATTGTGGAGAGCAGAACAGAAAGCCTAGGAGGGTAGAGGCAGAAGGCTATGCGACATTATCCTTCATTCAGAATGCAAATGAATTTGCCAAGCAGGAAGCTAGATGGAGAAAAGGTGTCTGATGCATCACATGTCATCTCTGCTGTCACTCACACACTTTAATTACCCTTAAATCAAGTGCAATAGCTTCCCCAGCCCTGAAATACGTGCTGTCTGTCTCCTTACACACATAATAAGGCCTGCAGGGATTTTAGAGACTTTAGCTTTGCGTGTCTCACTGCTCTGATCCTCAGGTTTCTTTTAGCATAAAATCAGCTGAAAAGCATTGAAAGGCACAACCTTATTTTTATAAATCCCTATCCTGCTTGCCAAAGCTAGCTGAGTCAATGAATGCCCAAGATTGTGATTTGGATTCTCTTGCACTGACTATATTTGTGTACTGCTGTTCCCATATGTCATCATGTACTTGTTATGCTGCTTGTTACTCCAGTCATATCTAGCCAAGGAAGCAGCCACAGCAGAAATCTTACAATATTTCTAATTTACATGAGATTTCTAGGGATGGGAAAAATCTTTTGGGAGGACAAAGAAAAGAAACCCCCAACCACCTGTCTTCTGTAAGGTCCAGATTCCAATCAAAGTACATTCTTCCTAAAGAAATTAAGCTTATGAAAAGTTTAGCTGATTTTTTTTTCCCTATTGCTATCTCCAGTTATTGGACTTCAATTTACCAACTTCTATGGCTCACCATCCCAGCACATGTGTACAAAATCAAGTACTGAACCATGGTAAGAAAGAATGGGATTAGTCTCAGCTAGCTTAGCCACTCAAAGTTAGGCATCTAGTCTAAACTGAATTTTGTGGCTACTCTTCAGATCAATGGTGGGAGATAAGAGCTACATTCTCTTATCTCTTTTGTGGCTACAGGTAGTAAAAGTTAATAGATTAATCATCTTTTATCAGTGCCTTCATCTCTTCACTAACTACAGAAGCAGCTCTTGTTAGAAACCCAAACTTCACATACAAAGGGCTACATTTTTCAAAGCATTATGCTGCTGAGAAGGGACACACCATGAGATGTTTGAGCAGAGGTAGATGAGGGTATAAAAATGGTCGATGCAGAAAGAGACAGGACTAAACGATGAAATCTACATATTCCTGCAACATTCAGAACTGGTAGCAGTCCTGCACCAGGGCTGTCTGAATATGCTGGCTCTTGAAACTAGGTTATATGTCATTGAACTAAGGAAGGTCTAGACCATGCAAAAGAGAAGTATTTGCTTGTTTTTCTCTGCAAAGACAATGAATGTGTTTCGCATTACACATGATGCAAAGGGAGAGCAATTCTATCCCCAAAGAGCCTGCAAGAGAGTGGGCTGGAATAAACAAGTAGTATGATAATATATTAAGTGGCAGTGTAGTGTTATCCTGAAAATCTCAGTCTGTTAGCAAATTATGGTCTTGCTAAGAAACATGATGTGTGGTTTGCTGGCTCAGTCTTCCAGGATATTTGTTGTCCCATCTGGATAAAAAGAGAGGATCCAGAGTCCAGGTTGAGCGGTCCTTGAGGAGGAGACCCGGGAGCAACATAGCTTAAGTGGAAGGCGTGGGCAGGATTTTTGTTTTGAGTTCATTTTGTGAATAATAAAACAAGAAAGCTGCCACCTGCTTGGGATGCGCTTGAAAGTGAAGAGGAAAATATTGCTGGAATTATGGTATTATCGATATCATCTTGTTTAGATTGATTCCCACCTTGGAGGCATCCCACAGGAAATGCATCCACAGCAGGGATCTGAGAAAGGAAAGAGCAGTGGAGTAGGGAATCTGGGCTACTGCTGGTAGAAAAGAAAGCCCATTAGAATGTGGGGGTGTAAAAAGTCTGGGAAAACATTGCTTTTTTAAAGCAAGATTGTAGCAATTTTTGGCAGGCTCTGCCAGGATGAGAATTCCCCAAATGACAGGAAAAGATGTTAAAGGAAACAGGAACAGAAAAAAAATCAGTGCAGTTTTAAGAGACTGGAGGCACTAATCGTTTCCCATCTTGTGACTTTCCAGATACAGATTCCATATATGTTTCTATGTGGATGTGTACGATGACCTGCAGGTACACAGATGTATGATACGCAAACACAAGCATTATGGCTATGTTATTGTCTCTGAGGTAACGAGAGAATTTTAGATGGATAGCTGAGGAATGCAGTTTTGTGAAGTGGAGAAGGCATTGGGGCCCATCGCTTTCAACAGAACTCAACATCTAAATAGCTTTTTGACAAACCTTGCAGCTTCTTAGGCCACAGGCTGTGCATTCAATCACATAACCTACTCAAAGTGTAATTTAGGCCCCTAACGGCATGAACTCAACATGGACCATAGGTGCAGCAGATAAGGGGAAGCCAACAAGAGGAATTCCAATGAGAGGCACTGCAGTCTGCCGTGGGGGGTGAGAAGACCAGGCTAGAAGATGAAGTTCTGTTTGGTTAAGAGCAAGGAGCATGAGGTACCAAGACAGGGCGAGGAGAGGTGGTCACAGCACTGGGAGGCGTCACCTATCAGAACAGAGAGGAAATGCTGGGCTCTGGATGTGGTTAGCTACATCTGGTGATGCTATCAAGAGTTAAAAGGGAAAGAGAACATCAGGAGATATGGGTAATATATGATTCATTGCATGAAAAAAGACATGGAGATAATATACTGGAAATGAGATGTGGAGTAAAAATGATACTTGGGCTAAACTATTGGGCTAAACTACTCTAACAGCGGTACTCAAAGGCTATTCAGGAAGACTCACCATAGCCAGGAACAAGACTAGCCTTTCAGTTTTGAAGAGTGGGACACATGTTCAGGTTGGATCACAAAGGAAATCAGTTTTGGTCATCTCAAACCAGTTCCTAACAGATATATTTCACCTTCACAAGCCCAGCAAGCAACTGGCTTTGAACTGTCAGACCCTGCCTAAGGGTGATGGACAGTAGGAGGTGTTGTAATGCAAGATCGTCATGGTCTGGCAGAACTTTGTGCTCATGTTTGAAATCTGAACAGTAAGAGGTGTGTTGGTAAGGATGGTGGTGCATTCCTATCGCTGTGGAAGAAGCTAACACATTCATAGTGCACATATTCTTTTCATCTATCTGATGCTACTGCCTATTTCGCTTTGTGAGCATCTGATTACGTTTTACCCACATTAAAATAAACGCTGCTGTAATGATAAACAACAAATTGTGAGCAAGAAATACGACTGCTGACCTCACAAACATACCCACAATAGAGAGCAGAAAAGATTTCCATGAAGTATAGGAGGTAAATCAATATCTCACTTATGATGTGGAAAGCAGTCTGATGTGGCTTGCAGGAACTCGCTGAGCATATAGGCTAAATTCATCATCTGGTAGTGACATGCTAGGCACTGGCTGTGAAAGGCTGTCGCCCAAGTGTCAGCACTGCACATGCCCGCTGTATATATCAGATCCTCTGGTATGTGACTGGAATACCTCCCTTCCTCCCTGTTTGTCTTGCTTCTCTGAAATGCTGAACACAGTAGGTAAAATCAGCAAGAGCAAGGAGTGTTCAGCAAATTTGAAAACAATGCCACAGGTAGGTAAATATCTGAGAAAGGCATGAGCTGCCAAACATCGGTCCCTCGTCTCCTTTGAAAATTTTGCTTCTCCTTATTTTTACACATGCACATGCTGTAAAGACTGTTTATCTGTTCTCTGCTTGCTCAATGAGTCTCCAAAGCCTCCTGTGCCCCAGCTATGATTCATTTCTGAATAATTTCATGAAAGACAAACAGCAGGTTTCCAGTTCCCCACACTTGTCTGATATTGCTGGGCACTTCATCATTTGGAGACAATTTCTTCACATTTGTCATAATCTTTCCTTTTTCCCCTTTCCTCCCCTTACATGTAAACCCAACACCCCTACATTTTGACCCCTCAGAGATTGCAATTCATTTTAAGTGGAGGAAAGTTTGAGCCCCAGCTTTGTGCATGATGCATTTTGTTTAAGTTGCTCGTGCTGTTCCAACATCTGTCATATCCTCCACAGCAGTGCAATCAAACTGTCAGGGCTGAGTGAAGTTTTGCTGATCCAATCTGCTCCTTCTGTGATTCCTGTCAAAAGCATCAGGAGGTGGTAGATACAGTTGTGTGCTCTTTAAACAACAGATCTTTATTTTTGCACATTAGAGGAACTGTTATTGTTTGTTTCTCTTAAGCTCACAAAGTGCTCTCTTTGCTTGCAAAGCGTGTTCAAATGTGGTTGCAATCACAAGCCTTGCTGTGCTTCCTGGACTCTGCTGCGTTCCTACGGCTCCTCGGTTTTACATCCCTTCTTCCCACGTAAAGTCAGAGCATGTAAATACCTCTCAGTCTTGCTGGTGCCCGTAATTCCACAACCCGTCTTGGAAACACCCAGGAGGATGTTACTTCTTGGATCCTGCATTATTATTAATAAGGCAATTAAGCCCTCTAAGGGTTGTGGGGGAAAGGGTGGGGAGTCAGGTTTTTAATAAGCTCCCTTCTGGATTACTGCACTGTGAGCTGCCAGATGAATGCTGCTCCCTGTTAACGATACCAAAAGGATCTGATACTAATTGATATTATTGATACTAATACCACTAATCACCTTGACTAAAAGGAGGCAATGTTCTTTCATCATTTAAAAAGCAAGCACCTTTGATACGCTTTAATAACTGACAGAATTAAGAAAGAAATGATTCCATTTGTGCTAAGTTAATGTGCAGCATGTATTTTTAATCAGCTTTCCAGCATGATGCACCTTTTCACTTCTGACTGAAGCCTTAAACTCTTGCTGTGAAATGGAAACTTATGGTTTTATCATTTAATAAAAGGAAACTGAATCTGAGGTGAATAGCATGGTTCTGCCCTATTTCTGTGTTGGCCTTGTAGCCTATGGCTTTCCTGTCAAGGCAGAAAGCCTTCTAATTACAGCAAAGCACCAATGGAAAATGGAACTTAGGATGCCACTGTGCCCTCTTCTCTGATATTTATATTGGCTGGTGACTCCAGCTGAGATGAAAAGGCAGGTTCAGAAACTCTTTGATTCATTAAAGAAAAAATGTTAAAAAAAAAAAGAACCCTAAGATAACAGACTTTGGTTCCTCAATAAATTTGCTTCTATAAAAATCTCCATCGCTAGGAGATTCCCTTCCTAATCACTAGGAAAACATGTTCAGCTTTCCATGATCTGCTTTTACCCCCTTCCAAAGCATCCCAGCCAGGGACTGCATTGTTCTCCCTGGGACAAAGAAGAAATTTGAAAACCTTAATTGGGGTGAATCCAGGGCTGCATACCAGAAACAGAAAGGACTGTCTCCAACTTCCAGCTTGGATACTGAACTTTAAAATACACACACACCAGGTAAGATGAAAGGTTAGTGAGAAATTAAATATTTTTTTAAGTCCAAATGCCCAAATTCAGGGTTCTGAAGATCTCATGTGGCATGTGACTGTCACCACTAGGTGAGCCTGCAAAGAACTTCAGGTCTTTACTGACACATCCACTGATACTGACTGCTGTAGGAGAGATATGGGATATGGAAACCCAGGTCTTGCTGGGTAAAGTGCTTTTCCCTTCACATTTGTAATGGCTAAAACCTCACAACACCTCTTTGGTGCTGAATTTCAAAGACAATACCCACAGTGGGCCTCCTTGAACCACTACAGGGATGTTCTGCTATGCATGATCATAACGACACTCTTGAGATGTGTGGGGACTGGTATCAACCAGTGCTGCCATCATTACAGATGGAATAAATATAAGCCTTGAGCAGGTCTTTTTTTGTTTTATCTTTTTTGTTTGTTTGTTTGTTTGTTTTTTGGCTTCTTCAGCAGATATTCTATCAACCAACCTTCTCAATTGAACTTAACGATGTAAGATGGATCCTAGTAAGACAGTCCACAGCGTAAATACAGAATGGAAACTCAGAGCATATTTCTGAAACATTGTTCTTTGTGAACTAAACTTTTACTGTAAAATACAGAATAGGAAAGAAAAATGAGTGGCAGAGCTTCAATGAGACTGAAAGCTTAGCAGGTTGATTCTACCTGGGAGTGCTGTTGCAGCTACTGGTCACACATCTCTCACTGCTTACAACCCAAGCTGACTCCACTTGATGCTGAAATTTCTTTTAGATCACGTCTGTGTTGCATGATGGAGTCCAATTGTGAGATTTTTTGGCAGCGTGCTAAGTATCTGCTAATTTAAATTCTTTACAGAATACACCTTGCTGGGGAACTTACTGCTTGCTCATCTCTGAATTCAAGTAATATGGCACACAGAAAAACAAGCTGAAGGATGACTTGTAACAGAAGCTGCAAACAACAGTTCTGCTGGTCACAGGACCTATCCTTATAAAGATTATCCACTAGACCAGATTAAGTGAAAATGTAGTCATGCTGTCTCTGAGGAATAACCACCCTCGGAGGAAGAGAAAAGAGTATTAAGAGTTTTGACTAAAACGATGAGTTCCCAACCGTTATCTGAAGTTGAACTTACAGCAGTGCCCACTTCTTGCACTTCAACAGAAAAGAAATTGGGAATTGGAATACAAAATGGGAACCTTTGACTGGCAAGGACTGGATAATAAAAATATCTCAATTTTTCAGGTTGGAAAAAGAGGAAATTAAGTCTGAGCTGGCCAATTAGCCCCCCAAATCCCCAAAAGTGAGACAAGATCTTTTTTTTTGCAGGAAAGGCTTGAGATGAAGCCAATTCAATTAGCTTCCACGGCATAACAGTCAAGACAAAAAAAAAAAATAGGTGGAATAATGAACTGATTAAAACCTGTAATTGCAATTCAATGGAGGAAACCATTAATCATGGAGATGGCAACGTTCTCTCGTTTCCAGACTCTGCTTGGATGAGCTGCCAACAAAAAGGACTATAGCAAAAGAGGGCTAATGGAAAATGGAAGAGAAACATCCTGGATAGACAGGCATGTGCTCCCATGAGTGATCTGAGGAAACAAACAAACAAAAAAAAACACTTCCCCTAGACAATAAGAGTGGCAGAGTGGCTACAAAGGTATAATGTTTTTTTTTATTTATTTATTTTCCTATTCCTTATTCCTCATCTCTCAGAGGTTAACAGCACACATTAGAAAAGCTCAGAGTGTCAGTGATGCTTTGGACCCTACTCAACCAAACTCAAAGTCATTTCTTCCACCTTTCTTTTCTTATGTCTCTGGTATTTATTGCTCTTATCCTTTTCTCTTGCCCAGCCCTCCTCTATAGCTGCTTTTGGTCTCACCTTCATAATGGTGACAAACTGTGATGTTCCCAAAGCAGTTAGTACTGGAAAGAAGGTGGGCAGCTGCTTTGCCAGCTGGCAGCTCCTCCAGGAATGTTTAGATGCCACCAGCATCCATACCCTCTGCTGATTTCTCAGCTGCTGCAGATGCTGCCATGGCACACGCTGCGTTGCAAGGGGAACCAGAGAAAGGATCCTCACTTTCACTCGAACAAAAACTGATTTTAATCAAAGGTAGTATTTTATCTATGTTTTTGGAGATACCACCACAGCTCAGCCAGACCTTCATGCCACGGCTCTTCACTTTCAAAAACTTCACCCAAGTCCTTTGTATCTTACTGGCCACTCAGGATTAAGCTCAGGAGGCCCACAAAGTCAGTCACTCTCTCTTTTGCCAGCCTAGGTTTTTCCCTTGGCTGGCTCCTTCATATCCTATCCCTGAAGACACTTACAAAGGGAAGGGTTTGACTGGGGCTACCGCTAAGCTGCTGCAAGTGTCAGGTCAGGCTGGAGTGGGAGCATGCCAGGTGATAGAGGGAAATGAGGTGGTGACAGAGAGGGAGAGAAGACGTCTATAAAGCCAATATTGCCTCAAGTGTGCACAGCTCATAGAAGTGATCAGGAAATTAAATGCAAAGCATGACGGGAAGGCACTGCCTCATTTAGGCCAAACCAGAAGGAAAGTTGGCAGAAAAGGAAAAAATTGGCAGCTGCTTCATTTTCAGAACTGATTTGTCAGCATGTACTGTTGTCCTACAGGCTGGCTATCATTTAATCTAAAATCCCAGTGAACGCTGCAGGTGTTGTAATTAACAATCTTACCACTACGGGGCTCTTCTATGCACCAGGAAGGTTCAAACCAGGGACATGAAAATTGTCCTGCTGGGAAGACGGAATGTGAAGAAATAGGGTGAGTGAGTGAAAGCTTCTCGTAGCCTAGCAGACTTCCCCTGGAGGGCTGCGAAGAAGAAAAGCTTAATTAATTGTAGCACCATCGAAGCTCTGCAAAGAAAAAGCCTATTAAGCCATGAGCTCCATCCTTCAGACTGCGGTCCAATTCCCAGTGAACTATCCAGGATAGTGTTCAGCGTCTCAAGTGATGAGGTTTCTGGAAATACTAATTCACTGGAGGAGTTGTGTGTTGAAGCAAAAGAGCACTGATAACTCTGGAACGGAAAAGGCATAATTGCAAATTTGATGGTCTGCAAGAATCTTCTCCAGCACTGGGTTTTTGTTTAAGGCATAAAGCAAAAGACATAAGAAAATTAGAAGGTGGAAAAGAACAGAGAAAGTGGATTTTCACCTTCTCTTTGGCTCACCCAAATTCATTCTTCCCTCCAAAACTGTCTTTCCAATAAGAAGACTGCTCTCTGCTTCCGATGTGAGAGCTGCAGAGAGTGGTGACAGGTATTCTTTCTGTCTCTCACACATTCTTGCAGCAAGCAGAAATGCAGCTTATTGCAGAGAAGCAGAATCTGAGCTGTTTGCAAAACCTATGTGCTTTTGAACTTGTTGGAGACATACCGAGCCAGTCTGCCAGCTACCTCGCTTCAAGGGTGAATAAATACAGCCTTGAATTAATGCGACACTTTAATATGCTGGCTTATTCTGTCCAATTTTTATTTTATTTTATTTTTAATTCTTGAAGCCAGCTTCAACTTCCAAATCTTGCTCATAATATGTATACATCCATTATTTATTTATTATTACTTTTTTTTCCATTAACTATCTGGGTAGAGGCTTGCCTGTCAACTCACCTATATCAAGGAAAGAAATAAAAGCCCGATTTAAGGGCTGCAGCTTCTAAATTGTTGGAGCAGTGTGAGAGTTTGGAAGTGGGATACCAGCTCTAGGGACAGTTTAGAGGAATGGGGATTTTTAGCATGAAGTCAGGGAGAACGTATTCCTTTGCCATGGGGAAATGAAGAGTTGCACTAAGCAATCCTTGCTCTGGACTCAACAATGCTTCTTGCAAGACCAGATGGGATATAAAAAAATAGGTTCATTCATTCCCATCTGGAAATAGTCTTCCTAGCATCTTACTGAGTGGAAAGCTCTCTGCCTCCAGGCTGCCCTGAGGTGTGATATTTTCAAGGCGCTTTCTGAATTCTTAGCCTTGTTATACTGAATAATGTCAACAGGACTCTCAAAGGAAAGCTCCCAACAGCCTCAAATCCCACAAAATTCATCTGATCTCACTTCCTGCACAGAAGTTTATCTCAAGCCATTTTTTTTTCTGACTTTACAAGAGTAGGTGGGGACAAGCTACCTTATGTTCCTCAAGGATAAGAGGATGCACACAGACAGTACCCTGACACATTTTGCATGCTGAAAATCCCCTGTCCTGTTCACGTGGCAGAAACTCGTTCTTGTAGCAAAGCCAAAAGGGGTACAGTAAAGGGAGCTGTGTGAGGTTAGACAGGCACCAGCATCATACTAAAACTACAGCACCGAGACAAACCTCTGGGGCTCCCAGACCCTTTATACTCCCTGGACTATTCCTGCCTTCTCTATTTCAGGATCCTGCATAACCAAACAACTTAGAAGACAGCCAATACCAAGATCCCCTTTTGGAGTCTCCACGCTCTGCTGCTGCTTTCCAGGTGACCTCACCAGTCTTTTTCAAATCTCCAGCATTCCTCTAGGTCCCCCAGAGATCATACCGGGGTATGTTTACACTGCCTCTCACTTTTGTTTTCAAGACCTTGGCCACGTTTATTGATTTATGCTTTGTTTCACAGCATTGCATTTCTGCTGAAGGTGACCCCACGTCTCCCCGGACTGCAATGTTACTCTTTCGAGGTCACGCTCTAATGCCTGCCTGGCTCCTGTAAAACATCACTCTCTGAACTGCCCAATGGATGTTTTGACCAAGAGTTCTGCTCATAACATGTCAAACGTGCCTCGGAAATGAGCACAGACTGACTGCCTTGATGAGGGGAAGCTGGGATTGTGTCAAAGTTCTTTGTGTTTTAAAGGTCAACACATCAGCTTCTCCAACTGGCTTTTCTATGGCTGTAATTACAACCCTTTTGCTCAATGTAATCAAACAAATATGCCTTGAAAAATCATGAGTTTGTGGAAAAAGATCTCCCGCAGATTTAGCGTTAGGAAATGAAGCTTGCTGCTTTCAGATCACAGGAAGAAATGAGCTTTTGTCTCTGGAAATCTCGCCATTTCTCATCTCTCCAGCTGTCTACCAGCTAGGGATGGAGCTCCATGGGATCCAGGCTTTCACAGAAATTGTTCCTACAGGTAGACCCAGCAACAGATACCTGAATTCTTTATTAATATGCTATTTTAAAAATGTATTAAGCACCAGAGTCATGTCACTTACATGTTTAGTTTTTGAAATTGAGATAGAAACCAAAATTTATTCACCCGGGCTCAAGATTACTGGCAGTACCATCCAGCAGATAACCACACGCCCTAAACACCACCACGTTACAATATACAACATATGCACTCAGCTCATAATGTTAACATCCTACTTGCCATTACTGTAAACCTTTTTTTAAACTAACTCAAATTTTCCTTTCATTCATCCAAGTCATTGCTGCTTGCACTACTGCACTGAGAGACTAAATAATTCCCTTCCCTATTCATAATATTCCCTAGAAGCTGTTTATAGATTTTGACCATATCCCGAGTTCTTTCTTTTCCAGACTAGATTTAGTTCCCCACATCTCTCCTTCTGCTGTTTCTCTAATCCCTCCAGAGCATGGCTTTATGTGTATTTTTTTTCTCTTGTTTTTCATATCTCTAAGAAACTGCGGAGGGTCAGCGCTGCACACACAATTTCAAGGTGCTACAAAGCAAAGCAGTGCAGCTAACAATGCCAACAGTGTCAATGGTTAGGATAGTCTGAAAAGCAAAACACAAGGTATTGGGTGGTATAAAACATCACAGTTCTCCAAACACAATACGAACTGTCTTGATATATATCTGCAGGATATCTGGTCATAAATACATCTTTATATGTCCTCACAAAATTTCAGCATACACTTTGCTAAGGATTGAGAGAAATATATGAAGTATGACACTGTTTTATTTATAAATTGTGGTAGAGAAGACAGACAGGAGAACAGGAAAATCCAGAATACTGGGGGCAGTGTGTTTGGGTCTCCATTTTCATACAGTAACATAACACTGCCTGATAGGCTTGCAGTGCTTATATCAACACATGACTTTCTGAAGTGATGCAAAGCCATCAAGCTCTAATGCCGAGTCACTTAGGCCATGATGACTGAGGTACGTGTTTTTTCACTTGATAAAATGAAAGACAGATCCATGGGAAAATACTACTTAATGAGTTTGCTAGCAGCCCTCCATGAAATGCCAC
The DNA here is from genome assembly GCF_011077185.1 of Oxyura jamaicensis. Classification (NCBI taxonomy): domain Eukaryota; kingdom Metazoa; phylum Chordata; class Aves; order Anseriformes; family Anatidae; genus Oxyura; species Oxyura jamaicensis. The sequence continues at coordinate 14,448,476 of NC_048902.1, forward strand.
CTCTGTGTACTCTTAGGAGGCCGGGCCAGGCAGACATCCAGGTGGAACGGAGTTGGCATGGATCACCGGTCCCCACTGGCACAGTCGGCTGCAGTCATTCTTAGACATATTTGCTTTTCTTCAGAAAAGGAAAAAGCAAAAATGGAAAAAGCAATCTTCAATCCCCTCCTATCATCAGAAATGTTTTCAGGATTTATTTCTACAGGCTAGAGAGCTGTTTAATCTCCAAAGAAGATAAAGTTTAATTCTTTCCTAAGTTCAATAACATCCATAAGCAGATGGCATATTTTTTGGATTTCTCCTGCCTAAACTGACAGATTTGGACTCTCAAGATTAACATTTGCAAATCTTGGGGCCTCTGCAGGCATTTCATCCTACCACAAGGATCACCGATGAGCTCTAGTGTCCTTGCAGTCACCTGAAAAGGTACCAAAAGTGTCTCTCAAAAACCCATGGCATCTAGTGACCCAGGCATCTCCTTGCCACTAAACTTCAGAATGTCTCCCTTCTTTCCTGAGAAATCACTCCCATTTCTCAGCAGCTCCTGAGGATTAATATGACAAACAAAACCCCAAATAGAAGAATACAAAAAGGAGACCAGACAGGAATAGAGGTAGCATTCAGCCATTGCTGTGGTAAATATATGTTTCTGCGTAAACGTAGGTTTCATCCTCTGCTGGAATGATGTACTAGAATAATGACTAAACGTTAGGTTTAGTCTCTAAAAAGGCCAATCAGAAAGTGAAAGAGTGGAGGACAATAAAAGTAGTTTCTACTATTACAGAGGGAAAAGAAAGTAATCCATTAGAAGGAAAATGAAAAGCTTTGGGATTATGCGGGGTAGAAAGTAAGAGGGAGAGAGAGGATATATAAGAAGAGGGCTGCAAATAATGTCTGGAAGGGTAATTACTTGCTCTTTCTCTTTCCCATAACACAAGACCTGGAGGGCAATTTGCAATTAAGGGTTACACATTGAAAATGGACAAAAGTGAATCACTGTTTAGCATGTAATTAACCTGTGGAACTCGTTCCCACATGGTATTCCATGGATAAAGAGCTCAGACAGAGCCCAGGAAGGGTGAGACAGTACGAAGAAGAGGGATAGCATTTTGCGTTCCAGTGCCTTGGATAAAAATAAAATACAAAGAATATCAATCTTCCTGCTTCAGGGCCTAAGTTGTTCATTGTGATCAGCAGCAGGTAAAGCTCAGCAGGATGTGAAAGATGCAGTACTGCCAGTGAAAGCTTTAGCACACTGCCCTTCCTATTGGCTTCTAGTTACTTATCTCTGATGCTTATATGGCTCCCACGGTTCCAGTATGTGAGTTCATTACAATCAGTAACATATTCATCATCACAATAGCCTTAGAAGGTACAGAAGAGCTTTTCTCCCTATTGTACAGTCTGTGAACAAAGAGACTTAGAGACTTGCTGGAGGTCACGCAAGAGAAAGAAGCCGAGCAGTGTATGGCACACAACACTTGCTCCGTACATCCGTCGTGACCACTGGACCCTATCGCACCCCAGCTCCGAGAACTAGCCAGGAAAGGAGACAGAGAAGCTCCATTCCCATGACCCATCAACTTCTGGTGATCTGGTGATCCGTTTCAGAGACCCAGTCCCCAGGTGGTACCTCCCAGCAGGGCTCTCTAACACGGCTGATGCCCAGCACTACCAAAGGACTTGGTTTGTCCTTTGGGTTGAATTCCAGCTGGCAGTGCTGGATGGCATAAGGTCTCTTAGCATGTGATGCTTCCCTCCTTCTGTGACTTATCTCTACATTTTTTAGTACACGTAGCTCACTTAGGGCCAGGCCATGCAGCTGCTGCACGTTTTATTTACCCAAGCAGTCCCAGAGAGTACAATGAAACTACTCCCATGGGTTGCACAATCTGGCAATCTTTTAAAATGACAGATGTACAGAAACTGTAACTTTCCTCCATACGGAGATGGGTCATGCATCTCCTTTTTCAAATGGCCCTAAGTATACTATACCTTCCGTGTCTTTTTTATGTTATCATTTATTTCTTATATGTTTAACTAACATGGGGATTTATCAATCTATCTCTGACGATAAGAAAACTACAACACTCCTTTAATGTTCTCATTCTTTTTTTTTTTAACATTTTCTTATAGAGTTTTGCTCGAGATAGAAATTTAAAAGGTCCACCATGTTCTTTGCTGGAGAAAAGAGTCCACTTTGAAGCCATTATCCAATGAATACACAGGTCATTTTGAGAATAAAACACAAAGAGACATGAACCATGAAAGTTTCTTCCTTCTCTAGTGATAAGCATGTATGAAGGAAAGGCTTTTTTTTTTTTTTTTTTTTTCTACCTTTGGCCCATTGTGCAACACTTGTTTAAAAAATGTTCCTTGATACTGATCTCCAACTGGTGTTTCATTTATCTTGAACTCTCAAATGTCACCAGCTTTCAACCAGCGCTGTGAGAAGATCTAACTTACATATCTATAAAAGGAAGAGCTATTTTTTAATCAAGTTTCTTTCTTTCTTCCTTCCCTCTCTTCTTTCTCTTTTCTGCCACTGCACTTCTACTTTCTAGTACAAAAAAGGGCAAGAACCGCAGCTATACACTATGTAGAATTAGACTACTCTTAATTTGGCTGCACCCCCCTTAACAAATTCTTCCTTAATCTGATACAGCACAAACTGTTAGGCAAATTTAGTTCACAATAGGTGCTTCTACTTCACTGGGGCCATGGGCAACTTCTCTAAGCTGGCTAGTGTATCCTGAAGGGATGCCAACAGTGCCCTGCACAGGTGAGGAAGGTGCTTCTTCGGAAGTGCAAAGTACCTTAGAGGTGGAGTGGGAAGGGAAAAGTGAGTGTTCACAAAGATTGGGAGTGAGTGGTTTCAATGTCACCAGTTCCAGCACAGCCCGCAATTCTATACTGAAATGTTATTGTAAACAGAAGAAACCTGCCAGTTGGATTACAAATGCCATGGCCACAAATACGATGTAACTACGTTGCATAGTAATTTTTAATGGGGCAGCATTCCAAAGCCAGGTAACACAAGGGATCAAGATACACTTCACATAAGGGAAACATCAAAGGATCAAGGGTTCAGCTCAGGATGCTACTGACAAAGATCAGTAGAAAATTGCTTCATTAAAGGATCTCATTACAAATCTGTGGATCAAAAATCTAATTAAGTGCATTCCACAACTCACTTCTGAGAGATCACAAGCGAATGCAAGTTACATATTGCTGATCAGTGGCTTGATGGACACAAGGGATGCAAAGCTGGGTCATGCAGCTGGACAGATGGATTCAAGGGTAACGATGACATCATCTCTTTGGGAAATAAAAAGACTCAAATTCCATGTTCAGCAAGACTGCCAGAAATTATCAGCGCTCCACATTACTCCTCAACCTGAATCATCATCAGATTATTGCCTCTGAAGCTCACACTCTGAAAAAGTAATCTACTTCTTTAATAACGCAGCTAGGTACAGCACCAGTGAGCCAACATATCATAAGAGGATAATTACATGGGTAGTTCTTGCCTCTCTACTAGTGTTTTATCCTTTAGATCTAAACAGCGGACACACTTTCTATAGTATTGCTCATCTGAGCATATCAAAGTGCTTTATAGACGTTCATTATAAGTAATTACCAGCTGGCACGTGTGAATAATTTACAGGGTGGTAGAAGTTGAATTCCTATAGCTCTCACTTTGTTTCTCCACTGTGCACTTTTTACTCTTTCTCTCCTTCATTATTCCCTCTTTTTCTGGCCACTGTGTATTAAGCATGTCAGTAATTTGATTATCTTCCTAAAAAACATCTGTATGTTGTTTTTTAGGTAGCAGATCTGAACCTATAAATATGTGGCACTAAATTTGGAATCAAATCTAAAGCATAAGGCTAAAGACAGAGAAGCCTTCCCAGAACCAGCTGTGCCAGTGGAAGGGTTTCTGCCTCCAGCTGCTTTTCAGCTCCCACAAACTGCTCCACCAGCACTGGCTTAGCCTTTTCCTCAGGTACAATGCAATGTTAACCGGTAAGTAGGTGTGAGCTACATGGAAGCAAGTGGGAGAGAACCTGATTCTAAAATACATCTCACTAATATGTTGAGAAAGCCAGAGAAATTAACAGACCTGAACTTATTAAATTCAGTTAGAGTCACTTCTGAATGTGTCTCACGAAGTCAGATACAGTTTAAGCATGTGGGGATCCTTTTTCAATCAAGAGGAAAAAAAAAATCTCAATTTTCTTCAGAGATTTTAGACAATTCTATTCATTCAATCTTTCCCTTTTATTTTTCTCAGTGAACTTTCATCTCTCAGGACAGTCTACATTCAATAGCCACAAACACTTAAAATGTAATTGTAAATTGTCATAATTGTCATTTTGATGCTGTTTGTGTTTTTGTTTGTTGGTTTTCCTACAGGATCTTAATTGCCTTTTTCTTCACAGATTTTTAAATACAGTTGATGCTTGAGGGAGTTTAATGTTTGAAGAAAAAAAGAATGTTGACCACTATCAAACACTCCAAATGGAAAGCAACTCAAAGAAGCAGAAGTACAAAGGTGTGGCAAATGGCTGAAGGTGTGACACAAAGCCAAGTGAAATACAATGGCTGAACACAAAGGTGGAAAGAAAAAATACAGCAGCTGTCTACCAAGCCAATATGAAAGGATTGAAGTGTTAAATAATCAGAAAGGAAAAAAAGGGAGAGCTCTCATGCCAGGAAAAAGGGCAAAAGAGAAGGAAGTACAATGGCAACATAGTCTCATACACACAGGAGGAAAAAATAAATGTTCAATGATAGAACATGTGGACAAAGGAAAATAACCCCAATCACAGATGGATTTCCAAGGACATGTGTAGAAACAACCAAAAATTACAAGACAGGAAATGAATGAGGTGAATTGCTTAAAATCTCCACAATACAAACAAACAAAAAAATAAACTTTTTTTTTTTTTTGGGGGGGGGGGGGGGGTGGGAGTGGAAAGGTAAAAAATCTTTTCCAGCTCAACAGAAACATTCATTTTCTAAAAAGGCCATTTTCTGATACAATTTTTCCCATTCAGCTAATGTCAACCAGCTCTAGTTATGTATTCCAGGCCCCTGGGGCAAAACATAATCTATCTGTGTTTGAAATGAGAACATCTTTGTTCAGACCTTAGGCCAACAGCAACCAAGGGACCTATCAGTGCTGTGGAGACAAGCAACAGGAAGAGAACAGTAAGGGAACATTTGTGCGCAGTTTGAATGTCAGATAGTGCCCAAGCAGTCAAATATACCTGAGCTAAAGAGTCGCTTTTCATATCCATAATTCATCGGGAGACCTTCAAAATAACGTAGTACGTTTCCTTCCATTTCAGCTGCTACAGCTGCTTCTGCTGCAGTGAGGTATGAGCTTCCCTGCTACACAGCTACAAGTAGCTGCAATGTGCTGGCTGTAAAGCCCTTCAAAGATTTCCCGGTCTTTTGCAAGATCGGGTGATGTCTAGCTGATCAGCCAACTCACTGCACGAGGACTGTCTAAGCGGCAGAGCAGGAAGGTGCACAGTTTCAGTCCATGTCTGATAACCAGCTCCTGGAAGGCTTCACCCAGCTGGGACTGCCATCGGTATCTCCAAGCTCACTGTTTCTGCTCCGTGTGCCGTTCAGACCTGCAGAGTTTCACTAAAGCATCATTTCCTTCCAAGAAACCGCACCTGACAGCGCAGCAGAAAATTCTCTTCATGCACTAAAGCGCTCGTAGAGAAGAATGGCTGGAAAGCTCGAGAACACCGTACTGTTTCAATGAGCCCAGGCTCTTTTTTTCTGGCTGCCACAGCTGCGATTAGATGGAAGTATCACTCTGTAATCAGAGCCGCCAAATGGATGGATCAATAGAGAGCTATCAGCAATTAGCACCGTTGTAACTGCCTGGCACATTTTTTATTTATTGAAGCAGGCAAGTCAAGATGCCTGGGGGATAAGCAGCTTCTGGCACATGAAGACATAAGGCATAAGGGAGGAAAGGAATGGCATTGTTCCTTTTGGAGACTGCCCCTTGTCCCTCCCTGCACTGCTCTCCCAGCTCTGAGGCACGTGAGCACGTGCGCATTACATGTCATTACAGCAACATCTGATTCATAGCGGAGGCCAGGTGGCACGGCAGCCTAATGCATCTCCATTTCACCTTTGGAGTCATAGAGGGAATAAGTTTGCCAATCTCAGGATATTCCCATTTGGATTTTTGTTTGCCTCAGACCTATGTGTTCACTTTCTTCACCCAAAGGAGTTTTCATGACTGAAAGAACTGGCAATGTCACAGGCCAGGATTTAGTAGAACTGAGAATCGCTAGAGGGGCAGAACTGGGGAAAACGGATATAAATCAGAGACTTGGAAGCACTAGCCGAACTGCATGAAATGGCTGTGATGAGGATGGCTGGAAATATGCAAGGCCATACTGAGGAGAAAAAGAACGGAGCAGAACTCTTTGGAGGCTTGGGACCAGAAGCTGCCATTCAGGGCTGCGAGGTAGAAAATTGCTGTGGCCTCTGGCCAGTCATACCGCAGCTCTGCTTCGTGCTCAAAGGCAGTAGGAAAACACCCAACATTTCCATAATGAAACAAACCACCTTACAGCAAGCGCTAATTTTTAAAATACGGTTTTAGCTGTACAATCTATCCCAGTTGTTTTTGCTCTATTGGTATTAGCTGTTTCTTGAGGCATGATCGCTTCCAGTTTTGGAATGTAGTAGTGTTCAGCTCGGCTTTGGGGATCATCCTACAGGAGGAAGGCAGGATGAATTTTAAAAGAGCCAGATAGTATTATTATTTTACACTAGTGGTTACTATTCTTTCTCACAGGAACACCTCCCTGCTGGTTCTGCCAATACGAGCCAGCCCTCACCCTGAAGGGCAGTTTATTTGTAGTCTGCACCTCACGTACAGCTGTAAGAGCTCAACCATGAAGGGAAGCAGTAGGCACATCCTATATCCCAGCTGTAGCTCTCTGCCTGTCTGCTACTTCACCCAGCTGGAGAAGTTTGGCTTCACTGGCCCCTGACTGAATTAACCCAAGTTCAGGAACCTAAGGACAAGCCTTCTCAGTCCCAACAATAAGGCCAGAGGGAATCATTTAGGATGCCATCATTAGTGCAAATACATAACCTTTGAGCTCTGGGGGGGTAAATTTGGCTCTGTTTCCAAAGCTAATAAAAAGTCTATTGCCTACTGACTTGAGGCAATTTCAGCAGGATATTTCAAGTCAATCTCAGCTGAGTCTGATAAGTCCCCCCACCTTCACCTCCCTTATTTACATCCAACAACTGGACATTGCAAGTCAATGATCATTGACGATATGACACATGGATCTACAGAGCTAGCAAGTCTAATATCAACTGAACTGACAGGGCTGGATCCTGGCTACTATCAGAGGAAAGACAAATGTTCCAGCTGCCAATAGATGTGCCCTTGCACTGACCTCGTGAATCACCCTCGGCCAGAGGGAGCAGTAGACACCAATTAAAATTCTTTGGAGTGCCAAATTTTCCATACCTTTCAGAAGCTTCTTCTCTTTCTTCTTCTACTACAGGTGGGCCACTAATCTGAAACCCTCTTGCATGTGTTTATACAGCAAACAGCTAAAGCTTTAAGGAATTAACAAGATGGTAGGGTTTTTGTTGTTGTTTTCTGATAGGATCAGAGATCTCATCTCTTTTTCAAAGCCCATGGGGCCAAATGTTTGAAATTTCTCATTGATCCTGTGGTTTCCTTTTCCAGTCTTGTTTGCGAAAAGCTCTTGAAATTTCTCATCCACTTGAGAAGGGCATTTTTAGTTGTCACTTTTGCCTACTCTGAGCAACCATCCTACACATGAACAGCTTCTCCCCGGAGTGAAAGAGGACACCTGATACTTTCCAAGAGGGAGGTTTGCAGTAAGGATCTGCTCACAGAAGAAGAGCAGAAACTCTGTGAGAGGGTGCTTCAGCAGTTCTGACATGCTTAAATGTCCCTTCAGGGTACACTTCAGCTGACTGAGAGAAGCTCTGGACAGACCCCAGGACCTAGTACCACCAGTAGGCAGAGGATGAGCACAGCTGAGAATTAAGCCTTAGGTCTCAACACAGCTCACCCCCACTACTCTCTAAATCCACAGACGTCAATTAATAGTGAATGCAGACAGTGATCTGCTTGAAGCAATCACAAAATAACAGATCACGTCCTACAGCCCACCCAAAAGCTGTACAACAGCAACAATTTTGCATTAATGTGTCTGCACTGCAGCTGAGACAATTGTCCTGAAGTGCAAGGACCCCAGTTTTAGCTCTAGTGCTTCGTACCATGAAACCTCCCATAACTCACTTTTTAGACTAGCAAATTAATAGTTCAGCCCTGGAAAAGCTCTGACTGTCTCACCCCTTCCATCTTCCCATAGTCAGACTCTGAGAGCAGGATGAATGTGGGATCACTATGAGGGTGGTCTGGGCAATGGGAAAAAATGCAAAGTGAGAAGAAATCTGCTCAAAATAACAGTAATAAATCTGAAAAGCACTCATTCTCTGTCAACACAGTTGGTGGTATTGACAGACCATATCTCCTTTGCTTTTTCCACAATTACACCATCAACCAGACTTCTGGAAGCAATAAAAACTCTTTATCCAGTATTGGTATACACTGAGATTTCAAATTACTTTCAATGACAAAATGCAGGTTTGAGTGCTCTCTCTAGCATATGCTATGCCTGAGACATCAGCATCAAAAGATGCTGCAAATGTGTCACAGTCCTTCATTACTCTCAGAACAGCAGATGATCTCTGCTAAAAGGGCACTGTGATTTGCTGGTCAGAACCTTTGCTTAAAAGGGACAAAGTACCCCTGAGTTTGAGAACGGCTTTTTGCTTCAATACCCACCTTCCCAGCGATACAGAGACACGGGCCTGTAACTAACGCCTGCAACAGGCTCATCGGAGACACTGCAGAATTCGGTGCTTTAGCATCATCGCTGAGTGGCGATTATCTTGTCACACAACCGTTTCCTTCTCCTTAGGCAGAAATGGTTAAATTATTTGGAGAATGCCTAAAACACATTTTTGAGGGGGAACTGGGAGGTGATGGATTATGGGAAACTGTCAGCGTTGGCACCAGAGCCATTAAGACTGACTCAGGTCTGATTACAGTTTTGCATAGCGTAAGGGCACATCAGAAGAGGTGTAATTTAAAGGCTCATTGCTTGCTTCCTACCCAGCGTTGTGCAAGAAGTAAAAAACTGCCAGAGTCTGGTCCATTTGAAATCACCTGTTTGTGTTCTACCACAGAACAGTCTATGAAATCTCATAAAATACCAAGTAATGAAAATGCTTGGCTCATTCTGAATTGCTTGAAAGTGGCCAGGCAGCAACTGGAAAAATAGAGCTGGAATTGATGGGACGTTCCCTGAGATTTGCTTTTGTAGCTCCTCTTAAGTCAGAAGCCTGCATTTCTTTGCTCTCGCTTTCCTAAAGAGAAGTAGCTATTTTCTTACGGCTTTCCTAATGCCATTTACTCTCTGCCCTGAAAAGCTACCGCTAGCACATGCATGTCATGCAATACAGGATCTCTATAAACCAAGAACTGGATTAGGAAAACAAATGTCACCTTCTGCCACTGTGAGATAGAGGCTGCAGAGAAACAGTTTTTATTTCCATAATGACCCTTGTTTCTGGCTCTGCTCCATTACTTAGAAGCAAATTCATTCAGACACAGCAGCTAGGACTGGCAGAGCATGTTTGTCCTATTAACTTAGATGCTGGCTCTGTTCTGACCCAGATAGAGAGCTGAGCAGCTGATTTAGGCTTTCGGAGTTTTCACACGTGTGGGCCAGCAGGCCCTTTAGTTCAGCAATACATCAGGAGGCAGAGAAAGATTTGGTTTTCACTTTGAAAATGCAATTCCTCACCAGGTTTTGATGAGGGCTTGGGGTGGTTTTGAGGTGTTTGCTTTGTGTTTTTACTGGTGGAGCTCTTGTTAAAAAGACAGACAATTTTTATTCCGTCTAGCTTCTACATCCAAGTGCCAAACAACACCTACTTTGACAGCATCTCTTCATTTTTATTTTTTATTTTTTTCCTGCCAGGATCTACCTGCCAGCCTCTGTCATGTTGTTCATATTCTTGTCTTTTTCCTCCCCGAGTCCCTCCTTTCTCTACTGTCAGACAACTCAAGCAGGAAGCTGCAGGTCTCCTACAAAGACCTCAGCCCTAAAACACATCCAGAGACTGTCTGGTCACCAGGAAAATTGCAACTCCAAATAGAAGAAAACTGTCTTCAGTCACAAGGAGTAGTCTGAATCCCACAGCCAATGATTAAGAAGATGCGCTGATTGCCCTGAGTCAGTGTATTTCACATGCAGACACAGTATCATATATTTATCAGAGAAAAAAGGGTGTTTCTCTGAGCAAAGCAGGAAAAGCCCCAAATACCATGGTTATTCTTAAATTCTGTAAGCACTCGAAATCCGCTCTGGGGCAATGACCACCCACAGAACACCGCCAAAGCTCTTAGCATTCTGTCCTAGCTCACATTGTCTTTCTGACTCAACATCCAGCCCAGGAATCTGGAGGCATTTGCTCTCTCCCCCACCAGCACAGCACAAAGTCAGATTCAGTTCCTTCCCATCAGAAAGGCAGTGCTGCAGTCAGGACAGTGACACCCTGACTGCTGAGCCAGGTCAGATGAATTTCGCTTTGCAGCGGGAGCTGGTCCTCAGAGGTGCCAAGGAGCACACAGCAGCCTGGGTTACCACAGAGGTGCTGGCCCTACTGTTGTACGTGCCACAGAACTGGTCTTATAGAGGCAGTGTTGGGAATACACAAAGTCTTCAGTCTCCTTTCCTAGCAATTCGCTGCCTTTCAGCAGCAGGATATTTCTGGCAGTTACAAAAGGGGGCAAGAAGGTCTACCAGATTTAGAGGTCCATCCATCTGTCCATCCTTCCTTCCTTCCTCTCTCTCACAGTGCATTTCCTTCATTATTTCTAAGCTACATACTTCTTGGCTGCTGGAGGTGGCTGACTCACGTGATGAGAGAAAGAAGGAGTGAGCAGGTATTTTAAGTGTGACATTAAAAAAAATAAATCCAAAAATACGCTGTGCCTGGAATCATGTGAGTCCTGTCGAGACCAAGTGGAGCATGTATCTAAAGAGACTACATGAAGGGCGGGAAGGAGAAATAAAGGAAAATGAAAATAATTCGATATGGAGAAACATCCTCCTAAAAACAATCAGAAAGGCTGGGAGCCATAAAGGAAACACCAGGCAATTTCACAGCAACTCCTCTGGGAATGGCTGTTGTTTTCCTGTGACTTCTAATTAATTATACATGCTAGTGAAGAGATATAATGTGGTTTTGAATAAAACAAAAAATAAAATTTAAAATGAAAAAGAGATAGGGAGAGGGAAGACAAAATGATTGTGTTAATGCAAGTTTGAACTCATTTCACTTTAATCAGAAGCTGACAGGAAAATGGTAAGCCCTGCTGCTTGTCACATTCGGCAGAGATGTCCCCATTGTCTTTAACTGATAAAACATTTCACTGCTGACCTCCAGTGGGAGGAGAACATTTTGTTTAGTGCTGTTGAGTACAGTTTCAACAGATCTCAGTGCTTATTACAATCTGCTCCATGGCCATCACTCCATGAGCCTGAACAAATGGGATTTGCACGTCTAAATCTTTTTTTTTTTTTTTTTTTTTTTTTTTTAGGGCACTAGGACTCTTCTTTTATAAGCTGCATTGATCTTCTCCAAGACAAGGCCATACTAGGCAAATCTGGGCTAAAAAAGGACTTCTGGCTCACCAGGACAAAACTTGGATTAACAAATAGTTTCATTTTCCCTCTGTATTTTTTTCAACTTATATTTTACTTTTTGTTTTATTCAAAATTGTACAAACCTCAAGCATTCTAATCCCCAGCTCTGGGCACTGCACGGAGTTCACAGAAACCATCTCCATCCTCTATACGGCCTCTTCCCCTTGTTTAGACCTTCTAGAATGTAGCCCACAGCTGGTGTTCATTTATTGAGTTTTATTTGGATTTCTCCAACACAAAAAGCCCTGGTTGCCCTTGACACCAGTTATCAAAACAAAAATAGAACAGCAGTATATCCCAAGAGCCAAAAGGGTGTAGGTCCTCCCAAGCAAAACAGAAAAGTCATCATATGAGCAATCCCCTCCCATCCCCACAAGCAGATGCACTGCGCGCTTTGTGTTCTGACTGCAATTCACAATCCCAGCCGTTGTGGACCAGGGCTGGGAATGTCTTCCATTGCCAGGGGCCCTTCTTAAAGAAAGCTTTCCACAGAAGCCGAAATGCCTCCACTGAGCAGAACTACAATAATAAACTGTAAGAAGAGTGCCTCTCCCTTTTCTCAAGTAGGACTTTTCAAACAATTTAGGACTTCAGCGGAGAGGTAGCCTTTCAATTGAACCTGAGTATTAACAGGCAGGCGGTTTGGGTCCTGGAGCACACGTGGTACAAGCTACCATGTAAAGGGATACCCTCGGCATCACTGTTGATTGTACTAGTTGACCACATATTGATGCCCCAGGGGATGCCCTGCATCCAGTTCTCGCTGAAGGAAAAAATAAATAAAGAAAAAAATGATCAGAATAGCCATCATTAAGTCAAAAGGAAATAGTAGCAATAACTATCATTCCTCAGCATGCTGCTATGTGTTCGCATGGCAACAATGCAGGACACAACATCCTTGCCAGAGTGAGCAACTGTGCTTTAGGTGGCAAAGGCACCATCTCTTCATGGCTTCCAGTCCTTTCCATCTGTCCCAGGGCACTCTATCACCTGCCTTTGTACTCAGACACTTCTTATTTAGGGGTAAGACAAACATGTCTCTACATTCTCTAGACATGTCTCAACGATTCTCTAAACACCGTACAACACCAGCTCCATCACACAGTTGTGGCATTTCCAAGCAAGCATCTCTGAGATTCACCTCAGACTTACAAGAACGTTACATAATTCAGATCCCTCATTAACACTCCCGATTGCTGTGATGTTTTCCAAAATATGGAAATGACAGGCTATAATTTCTGAATATTCTGCTGATTAGCATTGGCACATCTTCCTCTCCTCTTTTTGGACCCACCCATCTGTGCTCTCTTGCCTTGCCCATAATCTGTGAGCTCTTTGGGGAAGAAGCAGTCCTGCTGTTACAAGTCTGCGCGTTGCTTAACACAGAGCAGCTTCAGCTCACAACTCGTTCTCTGAGATGCTGCAGATACAACTGGTGTTAGCAGCAACAACAAACACAACCCATTTCTGCTCCTGCTCACTGACATCTGAGCTGAGTGTCAGTGTGTAGCTGGCCTGTTTGTTCAAATCTCATTGTACAGTACACCCAGGGACAAGAATCATCTCTCATCTGCAGGATTACTTTTTTTTTCTTTTTTCTTTTTCCTTCCCATTTCCCCCTGGCAGCAGACCTTGTCTGCTCTTCACCAGTTGAAGCCTAGACTAGATGTGCCACTGGGCTGGTGACTACTGGCAACTCTCGTGTCTCTGTAAAATAAGGGCACTTAAACAAGCCAGGTTAAAAACAAAGAGATTATCTCGGACCAACCAGAAATGGTGGCAGTTGGATACGAATGGTCATGTAAGGAGGGATGGACTGAAACCACCACTTAACCTCAGGCAGGTCAAAGAGCTACTGAAGGCTAATGTTCCAGTCACAGATGACAGGGGCTGAATTTAAAGCAATGGCCTAAAAGAGGAAATCATTACAACACATGCCTAAACTCCTGCATCAATCTGCCTTCAGAATTGTTTTAATCTCTCATGTTTTTATCAAGCTGTTTTCCCAAGCACGGCGCTGTGACTCCCTGTGGCAGCACAGAGCTGGTATCCGCAGTTAAACTTCATTCTTTCAAGTGGACACAGGGCTTGACGTTGCAGGGTACGGAACCCCACTTAGTTGTCATCAGCTACTAAGATCATTGCTTCTTGAACTTTCTTCTCACTCCCTAAATAAATTGATTGTCTGAAACAATGTTGCTAAGCAAAACTTTGTAGGATTTAATGTTCTACCCTAATTAATAGCTCTCAGTTTGGATCTTTGCAGATGCATCTTAATTTCTCCCAGCCACATCCCTGGTGGCACAGACATTTCTCCTTAATCTTTCTTGGTTTAGAATGTCTTCGCTCCCCTGTTTGTGGTTTTCTCATTTCACGTATGTGCTATAGACTGGAACTCCTGGGATTTTAGTTACCACCAGCTTTCTAATCTATGACACACCAATGTTTTATTCCTCTGTCTTTTGCTCAATGTACCAAAATTAAAATCTACAGTGTGAGGCTTCTCCGCCTGTTGTTTGGGATTTCTAAATTGTAACAGAAGAACTGCGCTGTATGACCCCATATTCCACTAAGACTAGCACTGCAAGCAGTGTCTGACCAGAGACTCTTTCTCCTCCATCTCTCTACAGATTAAACTCTTACTTCAATGTTTTAAACAGCAGCTCTTCTCTGCTTTTCACAGTTCCCCATCCAGCCAGCATGTTCTGAAGAATGTGACTATTGAAACGTGGTATAGTTTCAGCTAAAGGAATAAAATCCTATGAAATGTTTCTTTTGTACTAAAAGTTAATGTCACTTCTGTTCCTCCAACGTATGAATGAACCTTTTGTTGACAGGGTTGGCAAGAGTCCATTGGTCAGAGCAAGAATGAACCAACTGGCCTCCTCAGCCCCGGTTCTGCTGGCTGGCTGAGCTTCTCTCACATTACCCGCAGAGAAACTGTAAGAAAATTTTATGATGAAAAGTGCTCTGTGTACCTCTGTCTGAGAGATCACACGGGCTGTGTGTCCCTTTTTTGCCTGAGCATTTTTTACGCAAAGTAAGGGATATCAGCTGTGCCACTGCTGGCCAGTTTCCCCCTAGGTCTATGCACAACTGCCTCTGCAGCCCTTCTCCAGCACCAATCTCATCACTCAGCTCAGGAGATTTACACCTTTACATCTCATTGTGAACAGGATGATGACAGGCCAGTCACAGCAGGAAAGGTGACAATCTGGCTAGGTAAATCTACATTAACACAGAGGAAGCTGTTCATTGACAGTCAAACAAACCCGAGTTCGCTCTAAACCAAAAGCAAAGAGCCACGATGCTATTTTCTCTTCCCATTTACAGCGTGAATAGATTGATAAATGCACTGCTGCTGTCCACCCCTAGGATTCTAAGAAGATTTCTTCTCTCTAAAATGGAGCATGTGTACAATCTCTGTCAATCCTCTCTGCAAACCACAAATTTATACCTGTAGAGCGCACAGCCTCATGCGCTTTTCCTCAGGGTTCCTTCTGCCTTTGCTTCAGCTTCTGGCTTCTTTCTCCCAAGCTGTCCCCAGCAATTCTGAACTTGTCAGGAAGAGTTTTTGCTTCTCCTAGCATGGCCTCCATTACCTGCCCTATAAGACAAGCCTTCAGATGCCTGATTAAGGAGTCCTGAGAGAGAGGGATAATGCTGAGTACGATACAAACTGTCATTCACAAGAGCTGCTTCACATCCCAAAGCTTAAGAGAGGTAAAAAGAAAGTCAAGGAAAATCTAAAACTAGACTGTGTCTGCTGAAGACCAAAAAGCACAACCGTGATTTACAGCCACTTTTACTCCAAAATCCCACACTTCCACCTCTAGCACAGGACCAAGATAAAGAGAATTAGGCAAGAGGTTCCCGAGGACAGAAGAACTCTTCTTGCAATAGCCGATAAAAGTCAGGTGTGGGTTGTCATTACCTTCTCTTACTTTAAGAAGCCTTTTCAGTTCAACAAAGCAACATGGTGCTGGGACTAATACACAGGCACATTTTGATCATTCCATTCTATATTTCTTTCACTGTGACAAATGAGATGTTACTTCTTCAAGTATATTCTCTACTTATCAGACCGGTTTCTTGTTTCACATTGGGTTTTGCAGACACTATACTTTAAGGAGTCCGAGTATGATGGAGTGCCGGCTAATGCTTGAATAAAACAGTCCCTGAATTCTAAAGATGAAATGAAGAAAAAGAAGAAACGTGTCTTGTACAGAAATGTCAAACTATATCCTCAAAGTGACATACTTCCTTCTGGGGAGCAGTTGGAATCCATTTGAAGGAATCTTCAATATGTGCTCCTCACAAGAGGAAGGGGCTGCAGCTCCAGCCTTTCTCTACAGGCATTAGGTCACATATAGGGAAGCAAATGAAATTTTTACCACTTGGTATTTTGAGTCAACTCTCCACATACCTTTCTTAATAGAGCACCTTGTGGAACGTAGGTTACTCCACATTTGCAAAGCATAATACACTTCCTCATAGTATTTGTTAAGTAGGACTTGAATGAATCCTCTACCCTAGAAACCTATTTCTGGAACTATTTGCCCTATATTGCCTTGATATTAACACCCTGTCTGAATGGAGTGAATCCCACCTGAGATTCCAGCTGCCCACTGGAAGTCCCCTTCTCTTCCCATTGATCTGACAAGCCTGCTTCTTTTTACCTGTGTTGCCTGAGATAACCCTGCCACGGGCATCATGTGGTCTTCAGGTCAGGTAGAAAGACTCTCAGTCTGTGACCTTCAGACTTCACACTGAAGCACAAATTCATACCCAGCTGACTGCCTCCCACCTTCTCCATGCAAAGATGCCCTTAAACTCTGTCCTGGTGGTGTTTTCAAACTAGGATGGGAAAGTGGCAAGGTAAACTCAAAGGAATGCATGTCAAGGAGCTGGATGTGCTCTTTTTGTCAAGTTTGGACTGAACCAGCTATCCAGCAGTTTGAATTAATAATGTCACCAATGTTGAACATTAGCACAGAGCGGGAATTAAACTGGTACTTCTGCATGGGGACAGACTGATCAAAGACATTTCCAGGATGCCCCAGGACTGTGGACCTGACATCTTTGGGACCATCGAAAATCATAAGATTTCCTCTTCAGCTACAGCTGTATTATTTCACAGAAACTCCCAGTACTTCCAACTTGCTCAGTATATGGCTCATACTTTTGCAGACACTTCTTTCCTCTGCTACACGTTGCACTAGGAAATTCCATCCCAGAGGCAGTCATAGTGACCACCAGTTAGAGACAACGTCCTTAACTGTACATGCAGAAACTGGCAAATACTGTGTATAAAGCAACCGGAGTTTGGCATGGGAACATCTCTTACAAGCTGCAAATCTGCATGTGAACAGATCATCTTATGTGAATATGAAAGAAAAAAGTACTCTACAGAACCTTAACTTCTACACTTACCTCAAAAGCTACAGAATAATTAAAAAAAAAAAATAAAAAATATTAAACATAATTCTGGAAAATGCACTGTCTCTCTCTTCCTTTGCAAGCCATGGACACTGCAAGAATCTTCAGAGGCTTTGATTGTAATGTGTGATAGTCATGGGAGAAATGAATTGGTGAGCAAGGAACGGGTGATGAGGTGACAAACACAGGGAGGTTCATCACAGAGCTCTGCAAGTTATCGCAAGGATAGCACATCCACACACACGGATGTACACGCTCTCCACAGCTATGCATATGGGTGTCTAGCAAGCTACCACACTAAGTGCATCTGCTAATGCAAAGGGAGGCTTGTAAAAGATAGCGGATTAACAACCCGGAGCAGAAAGCCTAGCTCCACTGCATGCAGTCTCTGAAAAAAGGCACGCTGACTCCTTAGGGACGGGTTTTCATCTCATTGGAGTCTGTGAGCTGGTTTCATTCAGATCAAATAAAGAACTGGCAGTAGAAGATGAAGTTTTGTCTTAACCTTTGCAAGTGAGACACGCAGCTGAGTTATGGGACCCTTATGAGCTATGATACACTGGCTGAGTAGCACTAGTTCGGTTTGACCTGAATTTTTAGCAAATAAATTGTGACCCAATTTTTTTTTTTGGTGCCACTTAAATGAAAAACTTAATCTCTGATCAGTTTTGCAGAAATTGGATCGCAATGGTAGATTGTGCAAAAGGCCATGAAATCGACAAACACATAAATGAGAACATACAGTAAATCTAATAAAAAATCTTATTCTTGTTCGTGTTACTACTAAATCTTCTGTCTCTTTTTATTTGGTGGCTGGGAGAGACAGCCTTCCAGGCTATAGGTCACTTGTCTTTTAACAAGGTACATTTCTAATCTAAAGAAAGAGAGTACATAAAGAAAGGAAAAGGGGGGAAAAAGGGAAGAAAAAAAAAATAAAAAAATCAAAAGACAAGCACATCCTTCAGCCTTTTGTTTCCATAACATCCACTGATATTTCACCACTTGCGTGTTTTTTCACTGCATTTAGAAAGTCATTGAAAAATGTTAATGGCCTGGTGGCAAAGCAGCCATTGGGAATGAAGAATGAGCCAGCGATGGAATGAGGGTGTGCAGCTAATGATTTCCTACACGAGCTGATTAAACATTGCCCTTCCATCTCTTGCCACCTAATTCCCTCCACTGCTGATTTATGGAAAAAAAAACACTGTGTATGGCTCCTGCAGTTTTATTAGCCAGTAACAATTTAGCACCACAAGAGGCTTTTCCCCAGCTTCTAATTTTCTTATAATGAAGAAGAACAAAAAAGGGATGGAGAAAAATCATCGTGCTCACTTTGCTTAAAGGGCTGGGGGGGAAGGAAGTGAGGGAAGTTAGTCCAAAAAAACTAACCAAAATATCAAGGAGGGCACCAGGTTCAGCACTTGGGATCCTGTTTATGATGAGAGGATCATTACTTCACAGAAATCATTATCCTTTTCAAGGCACAGAAGAAGACAAGTACAAGTTCCTATAAATGGAATCTGTCTGGTGCTATTTCAGTGTGTTTAAAAATAGCTCTACACCTCATTTTCCCTAATGCAGCAATGCCTGCTGCTAGGTCCTTTCCTGTAAAAGATCCACGACATTTCTTGAAAAGTTAAGTAGCGAGAATAGGGGAAAATCTCTCTATTTTTTTTTATTATTATTATCATTTTTATTTTAAGTTTGCCTTGCTCAAAATTAGGCCCCATGGAAGCAAAAAGGCAGACCACTGTATCCACACCAAGCCCTGCAGTTCACCGCGCTCCTAGGGGGAGCAGGAGTACAGACGTGGGAACCTCTGCACGCCAGAGGCTGTAATTGCACAAGTTCATGAGGTATGGGGGGAAAGCTGCAGTCAACCACCACGGTGATGTCCAGGTGATTTCAGACTGGAGGTGGAGAGTTTGGTAAAGGGACTCAATAGAAAAGGAGCCGCCAGAGGTTTCTACCCTCTGGGAGGAACTAGCAGCCCTTTACTCCTTATTAACAGGCTTACAGCTGTTCAGGTGGCATTTGTTCCGCTAACCATTAGGCATCTTAAAGTCAGATGCTTAATCTAAGTTGGTCGGTTAGGTATCCTCTGTTTTAAGCAGAAAGATTGATCGCATCCCAGATTGGGGCCACCTCAGTGAAACCAGCGCACTCAGTGCACTCAGCTGGCAGATAACTATTCACTTCCTTTTGGTCGAGTGGATTTTCTGCTGGCCATACGTGCCAAAAAGGCTGTAAGCGTGAGACAAAAGCCAGACACAGCAAAGGAGGAGAGGCAGAGATGTGCAATCAGGACTGGGCGGCAGTTACATTGGAAACGATCTAAGGATGAATAATGATCTATCTCAGAAATGTAGGAAATTACATACTAGATCAAACCCATACATATCTTATCTCTGACATCAATCAGCATTGGGAATTTGAGAAAGAAATGCAGGACATCTCCTTTACTAAAAGATTATTTGATCTGCCCTGCTATTATTTTTTTTCTTTAATTCCATTAATGGCAGTCTTGGTCTGTACTAGAAAGTTAAGTTCCTTGCTAAATCACTGCAGATTTCCTATATATTATAAAAGCTGTATGTAAAATCTTACTGTTCTTATTATGTGAAGAATTTAGAGATGCTGCAGTGATGGTCACTTCCTGAACCAAAGCAAAAGGTCAGTGTAGAGCTATTGCAAACGAATATATGTCAGTCAAGTTGGTTGAATTCGAGCGCTATATTTCATTAACAGTTTGATGCACTTTTGGCCAGAGATGATGGAAGGTTTCTTAAAAGCTCATGTGAAATCACACCATGGTACCTAAGGAGGGGTAATAGAAAGGAGGGAGAAGAGAGAGAACAGGGAGGCAGAGCTGGTGAGAACACAAGCTGGAAAGCTGGGCTAGCTGTTCTCACTGGTGCTGTGAACAGAGGGGACATGTGGCTGCATTTGATGGTTTATGTGAGGCTATGGCACATCTCAAACCCTTCCTCAGCTACGGAATACCTAGTTTTCCCCTGTGCTGACACAAAGAAGAGAAGTGAGGAGACCAGGCCAGCTTTTCCCAGCAACCTCCTGCCCCAAGCAACTGCTGTGCTGTCTTTGTCTGGAGCTGGTCTCCAATTTAGTGAAACTTTCACTTTAAAGAGATGGATTTTTGAATATGTAGTATATGAAAAACATAAGATCATCTGAAAGCTATCAAAGTTTTTTTGTTGTTGTTGCAATTGCATATAATAATAATAAAAAACATTCTCATACAAGCAAATCTTCAGGATCAGGTTGAGCCTCTTTTAGGTTTGACTAGAAGCCCAGTGGTGACCGCTGTGCCAACTGAGGGCTTTTCTCAAAGTTTTGCATATTCTTGGAGAAAGTCATTGTATCTGCATTACACCCTGTATAAGGACTTCATCTTGGCTGGGACTTTAGATGCCACGGCTACAAAAATAGCGATAACAGCAATGAGACAGATCCTCAGCAGGGAGAAATCAGGGAACTCTGTGAAATCCTCCAGAGCTGTGTCTATTTAAACCAGACATGAATCTGGCTTAATAATTTCATTAAATCAATACTGAGCTGTAATTGAAGACCAATTCAAGAAGAAAGGTAGACTTTTCTTCTGATTTCCCTCTTGAGATCAATTGAACATATCTACTTGAATTTTCAAAGACACAAGAAACAATATTGGCCTAGCTATCTCCTCAGTTATGACTGCCAAAAAGTGGTCACCTATATCCACATCTATTTTTTTTTTTTTTAATTCTTCTAACTCTATACATACACTTTTTTTTTTTTTCCCTTGGAACAGACACCAGAGTCCATCATTCTGCAGAAAGATTTCCCAGTCTGCTTTCTCTTCCCCAAGCAGATATACAGATGATGCAATTTCCCTGCCATCATTTCAGAATGAAAAGCTTTTGATAAATCTCAAATTGCAAAGGCGTTTGTCCCTCTCATTCTTCCTGACTTGTGCATTGAGAATATGCTGCAGCAGAATGAAATCCGAGAGAAAAGAAAGTGTATGTCTGGAGGAGAGAAAATGATTTAAACAACAGAAAGGGCACAGTCAGATTTCCCTAGAGTTCAAAAATTTATGTTGACCAAAAGGTCATCTTGGCATAGAAGGAAAATGGAAAAGTTCTAAGAGGAAGGCAACAAAGAAACTGCTTAGCATGGAGATACTAATTCCATTAATAATTAGGCATTGAAATAAAAAGTGCTAAACTGTTCTGTGACAAAAGGCTCGTGCTTCACGCACAGTATGCATGCAGCGCTGGGGAATCGTGAATTCAGAGAGCCATGTTTCCTTTTATATTTACACAATGTCAAACTATGATGTCCCAAAATCTTAATGGGGGTCTGCAAGCCCTATCATAATAATAATAATAGGAGCTATTTAAGTCACTGAAAATAACATACATTAGTGTGAGTCAATCAAAAGCCTTCTCAGCTGTATATCAACAGGCTGTGTGTGCAAAGGTAAAAGGAAGAAATACATGATATACTTTCCTGGAGCCAGTCCTGCTCCCACTGAGGCCAAGAGCAGAGCTCATGTTGACCTCTCTTATGGCATAATAGTGTTTAAAAGAAGAAAGTATTATTTCCCTGTTGACAGTTCAGTCTTTGGGCAACACCATAAATAAAAGCTTTGCGTTCTCTTCTGTGCCTTTTATCCCGGTGCCCAGAAAATGCAATTCTTGTATTTACAGTCTGTACAAGACAGGTGAAACAGTTCTGACACAGAACGGCACAAGCCCACAATTCAGGTTATTTACAAGTGAGGCCAAATGACAGGGGGATAATTTGCACCAGAAGAATTCCTGGACAAACTTTGGCATTTATAAGTGGGTAGAGGTTTAAGACAGATAGTCAAGTTCCCAGAATTTCATCAGATTAGAAAGTATAACTGCTATGACTTTCTCCCACACCCCAAAAAGGCATTTTGTAACAGATGATATATTCTGCATTACTAATACTGAAGTGTCATGGAAAAAGATGGGGAAAAAAGTAATATAAATGAAGTCTTTTGTTTTCTTTAAAAAATTGACTTTCTAAAAGGATTTGTGTCAATAAAATACTTTTGTAGGTGGGTTCTTGGAAGCTTTTTTGATTTCCTGAAAAAGACCCATTTTATTAAATCTGTGTTTTCCCATGGAAAATGGCTTCAGTTAAGTTTTCTTGAACGCCAATATGTCATACCCCATATGCAAGCTACAGCTAAGCACTGGTGATTCCCATGTTTGCTTAGATATTTATGGCATCATTTATAGCCACTCCATTATGGTGAGAAATATTTTGACTTCACTCTTTAGATACAGCTCAACAGGGCCTAGACAGCTGACAAATTGGAGCTAGTCTGTGCTTACACCTAGCGTCATTTTAGGATGCATTTCAACCACCTTCCTCAGACCTGTGTGCTGCACTGGGTTGCCAGCAATCATTAAAACCACAGTGCTAATCTGTAAAACAGCAAACCTCCTGTGACAGAGATGACAAATATAAATTTTACCAAAAACCAATGCAACAGGCTCTATGTAAATCCTGGCCTAGATTTCCAATACGTCCTTGGAAAGTATTTTGATCATCAAATATCCTTTATATAGTTTAAGAAGAAATATTATGCTGCTGCCTTCATAAATTTTATATCTATGTCAATTTACAGAAGACACGGTGTTGTCTTCCCATCCTCAGAGATCCTGTACACCAGGTGTTCTTGTGTTATACAGAGAAAAGTCTGTAAAACATCCAGATTATAGATTCTTCCTTGAGTAAAATTGCCATGAAGCACTATGATAATGTTAATTGCTTATGGAGGTTTCAGAAAACACAGTGTTCAGCAGTGACTGCTGCCCTTCCATTCACGTGTGGCTTACAAGTATTAGTTAAAGGTCTTTGTTGTAGTCAGCAGGTTTCTGCTGGCCTGGTTTGAGACACACTGACAGCTGAGTCATGCTCTTCAGCAGAAACACTACATGTGTTTCTATTTCTCTTGTAAGTGTTGCCTGTGGAACAGATCTTTTTTCTCCCCTTTCTCCTCCTTTATCTCAGTGCAGCAGTCCATAATCACTTACCAACTGGAGAAGTCTGGATCAGCTCAGAAAATGTGGAGCAAAGTCAGATGGCTGGAGTTCAGTTAGTATGAACTGCATGCTCTCTGCTCTTACTTCTCCGGAAGAAGGGATGCCCTTGGATGGCAGCATATTCCATGAGAGGGCAGATCGCACCAAATCATGTGTAAGGCTGGACTACTTCTGGAGTTTAGCTCTCACATGTACTGAACAAATAAGCAGATTCGATATCCATACTGCCTCAGATGTAGGAGGATGAGATGTAGTGGGCAAAGGAGAGGAAGCCAGCAACAGAGTCAAGTAAAAAGAGGAAACAGAATATTAATACAGCATCTTTCTTTTTACTTTGAAAAATCTGTTCCTTCCACTACCTGGTTAACTAGATCATTCCTCTGCTTGCTATATTTCTCACTGTCAAAACAAAACAAAAACAAACAATCAATAAAAAAAAAAAAAAAAACTCTCTGCAAAGACTAGACACCAGAGGTATCAGGTGTGGTAAATACAGCTCCTCACTTCACGTTAACAGGCTTTCATAAAGCCTGGGCTAGCAGTAACTAAAAATAATTAGAAATTATAGCCATCAGTTCAAAATATTGACATACATGAGAGAATATAGAACAGTCTTAAAACACCTCACTGTAGAGGCCATGATTTATTATTCCCATTTTTTACAGACAGCAAAACCAAAACACAGAGATGTAAGAGCCAGTACTGTAGGCACTTTATGAAAAATGCAAGAGTTGCTGGCTCTCAGCCATTGGATCTAGGGGAGAGCTCAGCCTAGAACAGCCCATTAGTTTCATAAATGATCGTTGTCGAGTAGTTTTAGTAGCATTCTTTAAATGGATAAGACTAAAAAATAGGTTTCTCGAGAAACAGGACTAGCAAAGCCTGAGTTCCTATGGATTCATCTAACCCACTGCCCCAGCCTGCAACAGACCCAGATCCCCAGCAAAGTCTTCTGTGAACACCAAAGCATCAGAGCAAGTCCAAAACAACCTGTAGGTTGACCAAGACGTGTATGCCAACTGGGCAGTCAGTCTGCTGCTGCACATGGGACACACACCAGCTGAGCTCTGCCTTCCCCACACCAGTGGGGATGTGACCTGAGGCTCTCTGCTCTATTCTAACATCTGTTTTCAAAACACCTTTAGAATCTTAGTAGGACTTTTACCCCTCCTTCCACATTTGGTTGCAACAGGCTAATGGATTCATACATTACCAGGGAAGGACAAACAGCATAATCAGTAAGATATTTTTAAGGAAACAAAGTGACCTGCAATACTGCTGACATTCACCAGGAGCCCTGCTGGCCACATAGAGCCAAAAACCAGGGAACAGCAAAGGACCAGTTGTATTTGTCTTCTGAAGCTGGTTAATAAGAATCACATTTGAAGACAAATAAAGTGGTGCTGTCCTGATTTCTCTCTCCTACGTAGCATGAGTGTGGCTTGTTGTATCTTCAGCTTCTTCATTCAATAACATGTTCAACGTCAATATTTTTCTTAATTTAAATAGGCATACAGAAACCACTGCTACATTTATATAGCTACATCGTGTCTGTAAAAATATGTCAGTGGATAAAGATCCTAAGAAGAATGCATCAGAAACAAGGAGTGCAGTGAGATCAGGACAACTTGATGCTTACAGCTTTCTACCCACAGCGACGCAGCCAGCCCAAGGGTCGGCCTTACTCTTTTTAAGTCTGCCACTTTGGATTTCTTGTCTCTATCTAGCCTGGATCGACAGGTTAAGAAATTAAAGCCAAAGCAGAAAGATTGATGTTTCTGTGTTCTACCATAAGTTACTGCTTAGTTTTTCTCAAACCGTACCCTGATTTATCTGTTCTATGATTGTAACCCTCAACTGCTCATTATTTAGGAAGGTCACTTACAAAGCAATTTCTTCTGCCATCCTCCACTATGCATCAGCTGTATACATCTCTGAGTTCCCCCAGCACTCAGAGAGAAAGCTATAGCTTTAACTTCAGTGTCTCAACTCTGATAATTAGTAGGTAGAGGCATGCATATATAGAGAATGGTATTTTTCTTGCTCTTTCTTGCTATTATTTTGCAGTAGAGTTCAGCAGCCTGACAAAGCACTGGAAACCACTGGGGCAGATAATGTGCAGACATGGAGAACTTTGACACGAGAGCAAAGGTCTGTCGGGAAACATCCTCCTGTGTTGTGCATAGGCATGCATTCTTACTGGCTTACAGTACGTGCAAGATACTCTCTCCGTCTTTCACTAAGCACCAAGTTATTTCATATGATCTCACCTGCACTAACACAGCTCTGCGGTGATCATGGAGCAGCAGATGGGTGGTGATCAGCTGTGCTGTGTTTGTGTCGAATAATAAAAGACAGTATCTCTTCTCAAGCTCCCAAAGAGATCTTCTGAGCACCACACACCTAGTTTAGTTTTTGGCAAGTGAGTATAGGCAAAGGAAATCCAGTTTTGATTAAGACTGGTAAACCAGTATGTGCAATTCATTAAGAGTATGATCTCATGCTTTCTCATGAACCAGTGTAGTCTGAATCTGGATGAGAGAAGGGCCTCTAAGGAAAACCCAGATGTTGTAAAGAACTAGTAATTAATATAGAATGCTCTTCCTTGCTAGTTAGTACTGAACCAGTGCCCAACCTGCAGCTATCTTTCGGATAAGACAGAAAATCAAGGTCTTGATTACCCTGTCCTTTCTTGCAAGCATAAAGATTTTTAAATCCAAGGTTCTGGCCAAATTCCAGTTAAGAAGATTATATTATGTCTACATAAAATACTGCTGTTGTTTCTCTATATACCTGTTAACAAATTTGATGTAGTTCTTGCTGGAGTAGAGCAGTTGCAGTGTTCCACCCCAGAAGTGTTGCATTTCAGCAGGGAGTGAGCAATCTCTTTGTATGCTGTGAGAAAAGCCCTCTGGGATTCTTTCAAATGAAAGGAGCTAAATAAATCTCAGTTATTGCTATTATGACTTTCTCCGGCATTTATCCACAGAATAAATGGATAGGTAAGTTGATTTTCAGGCTGCTCTTCATTATTTGCTGAACAAAACTACCTGAAAGTGCTTCACTATTACTTATACAAAATTTAATTTGGTGACTAATAGACCCAGGCAACTAAAGCAGGCAGAAGTCTATAATCAACATAAGGAGACTTGTATTTATTAGGTAGTGACTGGGGACTCCCAGGCACACAGAGGTTCTGTGAACTTTCCTAATTATATACTGGGCTTTTGTAAGGTTCCCAGGACTCATTTGAATTCACAGAACTTTTTTTCCTCTCTAACTCTCATTCACGTAGCTAGATTCTAGTCCCCACTTCAACTGCTTTGAAATACAGGAAGAAATCTGCTGCTGGCTTCTCTCGCACCTGGCTGCCCAATTCTTACAGCTTTCCCATAACACGAGAAGTCTAAAAAATAGCTTGTGCAGCCAGGATGTCTTTATGGCCTCTGTTGCTTAGCTACCAGAAAGGTCCTACATGGCTACTGAGAGCGGACACAAATATGAGCAGCTTGACAGTGCTTTTCTTTGCACTGGGGGCCTGCTGGATCCATTCTTCACTCTGTTGGTGTTTATTTATATTTCACTGGACTTTCTCCTCCCACTGGCTCCATTTCTCAAATGCAAACCGGTACAAAACGTAGCCACAAATAGCCCAGGTCTAGCTGCAGAGGCTTTGATCTCTGAGACTATCCAGAGGCAAATGAACACATTCCTCCTGCTTAATACTTCAGGAGAGGAGTGGAGAGCACAGCCCAGGGAAGGATTGCGTTCCCACTACTTATTACACCTCTTCCCAGCAAGGCCAACAGTAGGAACGTTCTAAAACCTGAGCAATTGGGGTTTTATACAGTGGGATCAGATTACCATAGATTCAACATTGGCCTTCTGCCAGACCGTGGGTAGTCATCCTTTCCCAGCTATTTCATGCCTCGCACAGAAGTGTTCCTTTCAATGTAAGAAAAGCTGTAGGATGCACTGACAGCAACATTAGGGTAATCTGACTCTTTCTGACGTGAAGCCTGTTCTGACCCAATGCCTTCTATGGGAAAGAGCAACTGCTCAGGTTGCTTAATTCAGAATCATAAGATTAAGCTCGAAGGAAAACAATTTTCCTACTACCCGCTGATCATTCATTACATACCCCTCAAGGACAAGACTTGCTGACCGAGCCTGTCCTTTCATGCACTCATTCTAGCACCTTCTGACAATCCAGGAACCCCAAACAAATCCATACTAATAACCCATGGATAACTTACTCTTCCACATTAAATGCTCAGATAACCTGGCATGGGGATGAATAAAGATACATGCAGGCACCTAAAGGGCAACCCTTCTGTATTCATTCTGAACACACTTTGACAGATGAAATAGGAGAACATTTCTCAAAGGTCTGGTGGACCCTTACTTTTAAAGGTTTATAGCATTTATCAGAAATCCTTGCTGCTGAAGCAATATACTAATATCGCAATGCTAACTCTACAGAGCCTGCCTGCAGCTCAGTTACTGACTCAGGTCAGGTAGCTATCTGTATTGATTAAAGAGCCTGTGAAACTTCACTAATTAATTTTCATAATTAGCAGCTACCTTCTTAAAGTTTGTTTTACCTTTACAGCTATCCATCTCCCCAAACAGTAAATAAGAGGTGGATGTATCAAGCTTCTGTGGAAAAAGGGTTCTTTTAAAGCCTTATCTGGACTAACCAGATGGAAACAGACTGTATCAGGAACCTGTGAAACCTCCCCTTAAGTGTGGTGTGAAATTATTCGCTACTTCAAATTCTTTTGTCATAGAAGCAACTATAATCCTTTACATAACCAAACTTCTTAAGGCAGTTTCCTAACTTCCCCTGGGATTGGGAAGTTAGAAGAGACCAACCAGTCAGTGCACTATAGGTTCTGATGTCCAGCTGTTCCGAAGAAATCAGACCTTTGGGCTACTGGAAGCATTGAGATCCCGAGCCAACTACAAGCGTACAAGGTTCCAAGACAAAAGAAAGATGTGTGAGCAATCGTGCAGGGATCCACCATGGCTCTGTGACGGATAGACAGCTAACTCCAGAGTGGTGATGTACACAGGGGGGAGCTTCCGCCATACACAGCGAGCCAGGCAAAAGGAAAAGGTATCACACCACATGGACTACATTAATCTAGTGCTCAGACCTGAAACTAAGTCTGTGCATTTAATGACTACACACTAGCCTCTGTCACAACAACTAAAATGACAGCTGGGAGATGGAGGAGGTCATAGTTTAATCAATTCTCTCTCTCTTTGTTTTACATAACTGAGGGTGATAGGCAGCTAATACATTTCACGGCCATGTGATAAATTGCACTGTCACCTGCACTTTGCCTGATACTCCTTCTTTGTCAAGGCTATTTCCACCATCCCTACTTTCACTCCAGTGCAACCGCGATAAAAGTCACAAGTGTGTCAACTTCTTTTCTCTGACAAGTGGAATTTTTCCATCAGTCTTTCTTGGGCAAAAGGATGGGGTACCTGTACTGTTAAACCAATGAGAACTTTCATGGCTCCAATCAGAAGCTCTATGCCACTAAAAAAAGGAGGGTTTCAACTTTGCCCTGTAGCTAGTTCTTTTTGTTCCATGTCACAGAAGGGTCAAAGAAGCAGAGTTTAAAGCCATGACACTTTCAAGTAGAAAATAATTTTACTTTTTTTTTATTATTATTATTATTATTGTTAGTTTTCTCTCTCCCTAAATATTATATAAATCAGATTCTTGTTAGACAAATAACATTTTTACAGGTAATACGATGACAGAGTTCCCTGCCACTTGGAAGGATGACTTTCCATATTCATTCAAGTCTTTGCCATGCTTGATAGAGCAGCTATCCCAGAAGCAAAACAAAAAAATCAATTCAGCTTATTAAGACTCTCCCTTAGCTCTGAACAACACAAGGTGTAGTGAGAGCAGATGACAGGTGTATTTCCTGTAGTCCACCACTCTCCCAGATCTGTCACTCTTCAGACGCAGGACATGGCTTCTTTCTAGCCCTAACTCATGGGTTAATGGAAACAAAAGAGGGTGGTATATGCTGGTACTGAACTGGGACATTGCCTGGGTCCTGAAGCTCGGACATATCCATACAGAGCAGAATATAAACTGGAATAAATTCTAATTCCACAAAGGGCAATATTCTACATACATATTGGGCTAATTCATTACATTTGACACTGAAGTAATATATTTCAACTGCCTACATGAAATAAGGTTCCTGGGCGCTGAGGTGTATGTGGTTCAAATTGTGGATGAGTGCTGCTCTATTTTTCTGTTCTCTGGATTCAGCCACCATAAGTAAATACAGCAGCAGCATGATGGGAAAATTGCCCACAAAGGTGATAAAATGTAGGATTCATCCAATTTTGATATGTCCCTGAAAAACTGATCGTTGTCCTTTCTTACTTAGAATCTTGGAAGAATCAGGACTTGGAGACACACTTCAGAAAGCAGAGCATATACCTGGAAGGGCAGGACTTCACCTCTACTTTTTCACAGGCATCCTTTTCTATCTCCCCACTTCTGTCTTCACTACACTGCTGCCTTGTTTTCTTTTTTGCCCATTGCTTCTCCTAAGAGGACTCCAAAGATGGTGTTTTATATCGAATATCTAACCTAATTAGAAGCCAAGGTGCTATAGCCTCATTTCACGGGAAGCTCAATACCAATATGCTCAGACTGTGAGCAAAATGAAAAGCTAGTGAAGCAGTCTGTCAGAGTAGGGAAATCCTGGGCAGGATAAAGACAGGCAGTTTCTATGCTTTTGTTCTATTTTTGTAGTTTTGTTGTCTCAGGGTGCCAAATCCATTTTTCTTCCTTCTTGAGTAGAGAAGAATGGCAGTAAGGAGAGAAAAGGCTTTATGCTTTCCTTTGACTATTCTTCAGGGAAGTTCCATTTGGTGGAAACAAGAAAGCTCTAGGATGGCTAGCACTAAGAGGAGATGTCAAGTGCTTGCCACTCCGTATTCAGAGAGGTATTCAGAGTATCTCTAACAAATTGTTTCCCTTCACACAGTTTTTTTCCTGGAAAAAAAAAAAAAAAAAAAAAAAATACACATTCTTGATGTTTCTTCCTCTTTTTAATTCTTTTCTGAAAGACAAGATGTAAAAATGTGATGGCAGATGGACATAGGGGAAGATTCCTTCTCACTGGTTGCCTTTTCCCAGATGCACTTATTTTTTGTCTTTGAAGATCAGGGTAGAAACCTTCCTGATCTTCATTCTACCCAGCCCATCTGCGTCTGAGAGGACATGGCTCCTGACATTCACCAAGAAAGATGCTGAGTGCAGCTATGAACACACCACTGAGTCTGTTCCCTAATATATGCTATTTTAGTGCAATAACATATGCAAACATTCTGTTGTTTAGGTCACCAAATAGCACTTTCTACACCTCAAAACCTCAGGAAGGGAAAAATGCCATAGTTTCACTTCTGACTCCGAAATGTGGACAACACATCAATCTACTGCTTTTCAGGACCTTGGACACAGGGTGTTATCAAATGCCTCCCACCAGCACCTTTCTGTATTTAATGTTCCTTTTGAAATGACTCTTCCTATACTCAGAATAATTACAAGTAACGGATGGTTCTTCAACCTTTACCAATCTTCTGTTTCCAAAAATCTGCAAGTAAGACTAATTTTTCTTCAGTTTTCTGCCATCTACCCTCAAGTCATGGAGGATGTTTCTGTTTTATTGCTGGAGAAGCTTGGCTTTCAAAATCAAGAACACACACAAATGCAGGTCTGTGTTTCCCTCCCATGACTGGTCTGTGGCCTGTGCTTCCAACTGCCTCTGTCCCTGCTCACCCTCAGCAAGATTCTGGCAGAAAGGAAGAAGGAAGGAATGCAAATAAAACCATCCAAACACAGAAATTCAAACTCGTATTTGTTGGAAACATGCTACAATATTTAGCTAGCGTTCCTCTTTACAGCCATGACACAAAGCCCTGGACACCGGGCAGATCATACCAACAACGAAGATATTAACAGCAGTAAAATTGTGGGAATACATTCTTCAAGTTGTAGCTCTTTACTCCAATAGTTCAAAAGGATAAGACTGTTTTCTTTGTGTCAGGTTATAGAGAAGAAAGAAAGAACTAGTTAAAACAACCGGGTTTTATTGGAGCGGCCATGATACTGTTATATAAGTAAAACAGTTATTACATAGGAACAGAAAATTCTGCTTAGAAGTTTCCATGTTCTCTATTATCAGTGACAGTACAGCAGCTAAAAAAGTAGGCAGCTTTACTGAGAGATCTAAGGTAATACTCCTGGTGCCAGAGACCTACATGGGAAAAAAAAATAATCATCCTTTGATTTCTGAAGCGAGCAAAGTGGATTTGGGCATCACTGACAGAGGTTGAACATGATACCCCACAAGGTAATCTTTACTGCCACTTTTCTGAGCTGTAACTGTATTTTAATGGCAGAAGTAAAAGGCAAGCAGAAGTCAGTATAATAACCAGGACTCCTCAGAGATCACCTCTGTTCTGGCTTTGTCTCAGGCTTATCTGAGTGAGCCAGGTACTATTTTCTATTCTCATTTTAAACTTAATCTCCTCTTTGGTATGTATTACAAACACAGATTAGAAAGCCTTGGCTTCACATGATGTGGCTGGAACTGAGGGAAAAGTAGAGGCCAAAACCATAAAAGAAGCAGCAGCCATTAGAAATAGGAAGCTGTTGACATGGTATAAGGAAAGCAAGAGAAAACAGAAACCAATGATCCAGGATCTTCCAGGCTGCATTCTCCAGGGTTCGCCAAAA
Organism: Oxyura jamaicensis; assembly: GCF_011077185.1. NCBI lineage: Eukaryota > Metazoa > Chordata > Aves > Anseriformes > Anatidae > Oxyura > Oxyura jamaicensis. Next base: position 14,480,590 of record NC_048902.1, read on the forward strand.
ATATTTGCTTCAGACTTTATCTAAGTTCTTTGTACAGATCCTCCAAAAATATGTATGCTGGGGCAAAGAAATCAGGTTCTCACATACCCGGTAATCAAACAGAGCAATCAAGCCCTTGTTTCTCAGCACTACTGGATCTGTTCTTTGTTGCCTCACTAGGAATACAGCCCCAACAACGGCGTAGGGTTCAGAATGAGTCCCTGCTTGTGCTTTCAGGGACAGGATGATGCCTAAACATAATCAATGTATGCCAGTGTGAATCTGGAGCAAATACTGTAAAATTCTAGTCTAGGCCTGTCAAATAACTCTGCTAATCCACTCAGTCTTCAGCTGTGTTATCTTCCTTTCTTCAGTCCCGGCTCACTTCCCAGATGCAGTTCTCTCCCATCCCTGTGTTCAGTTCCAGGCCCCAGTGTGGCTCTCTTTCATTTATGTAAAAGTTCAGCCTTGAAATTAGTTTGGAGGATATGCAATGTGGAGGATCTCATTCATTAGTCATGAAATTAAACAAACTTTCTTCCCACAGTATCTGATGTACTTTGCAAATTTAAAAAAGAGTATTTCCAAGTGTGTATTACACTTCACATTTAACCTTATCCCGTAGTGAGTGACCAGACTTTAGAACTCTTTCTGTGAGCACAGGTGTAATGAGGTAGAGAAAGCACAAATCCATGGAAAAAAAATATTGCTCTTTTCTTTTTCCTTTGTTCTTTTGTATTTTCATTTTCTTCCTTTTCTATTTTCTGTCTTTTCTAAGGCTATTCTTTGCTTGAAAACAATGAACTTACAAATGTGTCCACTATTTTCTTGAAGGTCTACAGAATGAGATCCCAAGAAATTACTTGTCCTTCCTGTTATCTTTTCCTCTTAACATTCAGCTAAAAAAGTGCATCTTAGAAATTATTATTATTCTGCACTTTGCAGGCAGGACATCAGTGCTTTTTACTCCAAAAAAGATACAAAACATGATTAGATAGAAAAGTGATGGGAAAAAAAAAAAAAAAAAAAAAAAAAGATACGAAAGGATTTAAATTCCCTTGCTCAGGACTACATTCTCTCATGCACCGTGCACTTGGGGTCTGATCTAAAACTCACTGAAGTCAATAGAAAGACTCTTTATATTCAAATGGGCTCTGGATCTGCCTCTTTCCCTTCATCGTCACCTCAGTCTGAATTAGTGCTAAGCACAACTGGAAAGACCAAGTCCTGGCCCACACAACTCCACCTAAATGAACATCACCACACATGGCGTAAATTAAATATGCTTGTCCTTCTTTTAGTATGGAAGTGAAGCAGGCAAAAGGTTTGGGGCTTGTGTCAGAAATGAGCTGCACGGATTTAAATGCAGCTACTCTAACTGAAGAGGTCAGCTGATGCCCCAGACTAAGCCCCTGATATATATAGCTCTGCTTCCATAACACTGCACGTACCTGAGGTTAAGTTCACACCTTGAATGAAATCAAAGGAATTTTGCGTGTGGGCAGTCTGGGAGAATTAGAGGTACTCAGGAGATGCTGTACATCTCTGAGGATTTGGCTGCCACTCAGCTGCTACATGGCATCAAATATATGGTTGCTGAAACACCAAGGAACAAGCTATTGAGTGCCTTAGCTTCCAAAACCTTGATGAGAACTGAGAAATACAGAAGCACAATGAATATCTCAGTTCTCGTCCAGATGCAAGACTGGAGCAGAGTGAACACGGGTATGGTCACCATATACTGCTATATGTCCTTTTTCCTCCAATTTCTCCCTTTTGCTTAACTATTTATTTCAGGTCACAGCCTCCTTCTACCTTCTTCTATATTTTCCCCAGCCCAGACAAGAGCGCTTTTTAGTTTTCATTGGTGTCTGTCCTGCCATATAAAATTGTACATCGCCCTTTCTACCCTATGGGATAGTCAGTTTTCTGCAGGCTATAAATCAGCATGAGCTAGAGGCTGCTGCAATTAGAGGAGACAAAGACCCAACAGCGTGTAGCTACAGATTTCAATGTTCAGATAATAAACACTCGGGATAATGGATAATACACTTCCCAGCACTGAGGCATGTGCACTCCCACACCTAAGCGCACCCACCTCCATATGTACACTCAGGGATACTGCCTGCTCTACCCCAGTAAGCCTATAGCTTTTGCAAAGGAAAGTTCAAATGTTTAAAATTTGTGATTGAATTGTTTACAAGCTTTCAATTAGAAGAGCTTGTAAAGAGTATGCTAAAACAGAGAATTCTTGCAGGCAATCTAAGAAGCATACACTGGAGAGAGGAAACAGGCTCTGTGGACATGGTGTACCCCTGCTCCATCACTGTTGTCAGCTCTTCTTGCTGCAGCTGTTCTCAGAGAGCAATGAAACACTCAGTGCTCTGCTCTAGACTTGAGACTCATTTTCACCAGAAGCAGGGGAGGGAGCCATAGAGACGCATCAGTAATTACATCTTCAGCATAATATTTATGGACAGTTCCTAGGATTAAGAAGCCTGCAGAGGGGAAACACCCTCTTATAGGAAAGAAATTGGCTAAAGGTTTTTGGAAGCAGGCAAGGGGGTAATTCATGAGTAGCATATGGATATGAAGGTGTACAGCTTGTTCAGAATGGACAGGCAAGGGAATAAGAGGCAGAGCACTGCCTCGTATGTCAAGGTGTTCGTGCACTTCTTCTGAAATCCCGATTGGAGCAGGAGACAGATTTGCTGACAGTGCTTGCATGGTGATTAAGATAGTAACCAAATGAGTGCTGTGACAATAGCAGTACCCACCTATATCACCAGTGGGATCAATCATGAGTGCCGGCCAATAAAGCCGCTTCCCTCTGAGTGTGTCATGTTTATGTTCTGAGCATACAGAATACCACTAAAATCATGAGAAATATGCTGAATGTTTACATCATGGAATCAATAGGGTATTATAATCAAAAGCCTAGCAGGCTACCTGACAAGCCACACTCCAGCATGAGGTAGAGAATAACCATTAATGAATGAGATACAGGATTGCCTCCTACACTTCAGTGAGAAGGGAAAGAAAAAAGAAGAAAAAAAAAAAAAAAGAAAAAAACACTTCTTATTCGCTGACACTGACCAGTGTTGAGGCTCTTGAACTCATTGGATCCCCACCAGATTATGTAAGGTAAAAGAAAGGTACTCAGCAAGAGATCTGAAAGCAAATCTTCATGGGTTTACAATCATCAGGCACCCAGCTGGTATAATCAGATGATTCAGTAGGCCAGTTCCAGGTTATTACAGAGCATCAGCCAGACTAAAGGAGTGTCAGTACACTGGCATCTACCTCCAATCTACTTTTAATACCTTCAATTGATCAGAAGCTGCTGTCAATACCTTCATAGAATGAAGAGACTGTGGGAAACAGAACTTGCAGAATGAGAGATAAAGCCAAGGTGTTCAAATAAAATGAGCAAAGATTTTGCTTGTTGTATCGTAACTGTGATGAGATTTGCAATTTGTGTTTGAGCTATGTTTTGATAGAATAATGTAGTTTTATTTGTCTTGTAACTTCGCTCAGCTACAAGTATGATTTCCAGGTAAAGCTGACTCTCAAGAGGAACTCTGTTTCCTTCAGAGTCAATGAATCACAGTATCAATCAGCTTTTTTCTCACTATTAAAGACTTTGTAAACCCAGCACAAGATATGTGGTTCTCAAGCATTAAAGCACAAATTCATATTTTCCTTGCAAGCGGTGTCAGAAGAGAAAGACAACACACATTTTAGTACCATCTTCCCCCGACAAAAAGTGCTATCATGGAAGAGCTCCACCAGAACTTAGCAAAAGAATCTATCAAGTGGACAAGGCTTTATGTAAATTTTCCACAGTACTCAGTGGAGGTGGGTGGATGGGATCCTTAAGAATCTTCTTTCTTCTAAGAAGAGACTTAAGAAGAACAGTCAGTTCCTGAGAAAAAGGACATACGAACAAACAAACAATGTTACTACAAAGAAAGATAGCAATAGTGACAAGAGTCCAACTTGGCCATATCATAAGCTCTCTGTTGACTTCAAATGCATGACAAAAATACACTGAACTTTGGTAATATGAATGACTGCAAGTGTGCAGAAAGAACAGCTAGGAGTAAAGCTGGAAAAAGGAATGTACAAAGTGAGATGAGACTGGCAAAAAATCACACAGAGAAGGACAGCATTCTTTAAATTTATTATAGTAAAAGGCAGCATAAAGTAAGTGCTGGGCTCCTGCTCCTAAGAGAAGGAAAACCTATTGACAGTAAGGCTGAGAAGAGTGATTTTGCATCAGTTTTCATAAAAAGGTCAATCGTGATGAATTAATGTTGTTAAGAACTAACGAAGTTAAAAAAGTCCTAGAATACAAAAGGAATAGGTTAAAGAAGTTACATGGCTTAGATCTTCCCAAATGAGCTGAATCTGCTCTATTCCTTCTGCAGTTCTAAGGAACTGACGCAATCAATCTCAAAGCTGTTAACGATTATTTTTTTAGAACTTAGGAAGGACTGGTGATGAACTAGATAACTGATACAATGCAGTGACTATCTTTTGGCGATAGAAAAAGGAGGAGGCTGAAAACGATAGACCTGTCAGCTTAACTTTAGTTCCTCAGAACAAAGAAACAATTTAGAAGCACCGAAGGAGAAAAGAAGAGGTTGGTATCAGTCAACACACCTTCATCAGGTACAAATTATGATTAACCATTCTAATTTACTTCTGTGAGAAGGTATCAGGGTAATACACAGCAGCCAAGACTCCGTAGTAAAGTTATTGAAACTGTCTCAAATTTTCAGACCGAATAAGAAGCCCGGTCTAGATGGGCTACAGCAGGGTGAACACAGAAACTGTTTAGAAAACAGCAGAAGACAGTTCTTAGTGCTCCACTGTCAAATTGCATAGACGTGCTAAATGAGCTTCAGCGGGACTCCGTCATGGATTTGGTACAATTCAATATTTTCATTAAAGATTTAGATGAAATAGAAAGTACGTTAATTTGATTTGCAGATGAAACCAAAGTAAGACAAAAATTGCATTAGAATTCAAAATCATTTTGACAAACTGGAAAAGCAGCCTGAAGAAAACAGCTGCAATTCAATAGGGTCAAGTACAAGTTACTACAATTAGACAGGAATAATCAATGGTACAAACACACAAATGAGGAGCAATGACTAGGTAGCATTTCTACTGGAAAAAAAAACAGTCTGCATTATTGAAGATTACCAACTGAATGTGAGCCTGCTACTCCTTTCTGTAACAAAAATGCAAATACAATTCTGGGTGGTTATTTAAAAAAAAAAAAAAAAAAAAGTACCCTGGCAAGACACACAGATTAATCAGTTTTGTCTTGATTCAGTACTGTTAAGCTCTCTGTTAGAAATCTGTTTCCAGTCTCATGAAAGCAATTCAAGAGGGACTTGGTGCAACTGAAAAGGGTCCAGAAGACATCACTGAAAAGCAAATAATCTGCTCCCTATGGCTAGGCTGGATAAGGCAAAAAATAATTGGCAAGGACTTCCTGTAGCAAGATAACACTCAAACTAGATACCTGGAAAACATGTTCTAAACATAAGGCTAGTAAGAGCTGAGATAGCTTGTTTGGAGAGAGTCTGGTAACTGCATTAATAGAGATCTTTAAGAAAAAACTTATACTAACATATAGGAATGATACCCATTAAGTTGATATTCACTGGAGAAAACAAATGACCTGTGGAGATCCCAGCCAGCTGTTAACATACCCCAGTATGGTAATATAGGAGGCATAATTTCAGTACTAAATAGCAGAGCAGAGACAAAGGAGCAGCAGGACATTTAGAGGTCAGGTCTGCTACAGCAATGCAGGACGACTTCCACCACTTTCCACCAAGCACAGCAGGAACAGTCGCCTATCAGGAATGGGATGCACTGCTAAGGTTGCACAAGGTACCCAAGACTGGAAAATCAATCACTACTGGACACAGCAGTATTTAAAACCAAATCACTGTAAGGTCAGAAGACAGGAAGATGAGAAAGTACAAGCCTACATCAACATGCACCGATTGAACTGTGCAGTGTAAAAGGAAAGCTTGAATAAAACTTGCTTATGCTACAGCTAAAGTTAGGGAGTATTACAGGTCAACTCCTTTCTTGCAAACACTCCTCTTCACAAAAAGTCTAGAGAAGATCAAAAGGAAGGGAATTAGAATGAGCTTTCACCGATGAGCTGCTAGGAACAAATAGATTAATGAAAGCTGTGTACAATGCACCAGCAGCAACCAGGTTTGGCAGGGCTGCTATCACTGTCTTAGTTTATAGTGGTATAGATGAAGGGGAGAGGCCATCTGGGCAGAGCTGCCAAGTGAATCATAATGGATCAGGAGTACAGGGCTTCCCTACAGAAGGCTGAGCTGGGAACATGGCACTGGGAATTCTTTTACCAACTTCATCTAATCTCCTCTCTTCTCTCTAAATCCCTTTTCTATTCTAGGCTTTGTTTCTCTGGAGCCACTCGTAACATTCCTTTGTTGTGACTGAAGGACAGAAACAAAAGCAGCAGCAAAGCATTTTGCTGTATTAAAAGCACAAAGAGGAATGTGGACTCTGCATTCTTAACTGTCCTGATCCAAAGCACAGTAAAGTCTTCAGTTACCTTGGGTCATATTCACAGTACAAACTGGTATTTCATCAGCCTGGTGTGGATTATACAGGACTGAATTATCACAGCATAAACTCTGGATTGAATTTTATATAGTCTATGGATGTGATGCTTCCTTTCATTTTCCCATTTGCATTTCAGCAAGGGCTACTAGTAGGTGTCATTCAATAGGGTTTGAGGAGATGCATTTCCAGCTTTCACACTGATAGGAAGAGGGTTAGACTCCAAAAACCAAAGGAGAACAGATTACAGCCATAAACTATGCTTTTCCTATCTAGTTATAATTAGAGTTTTTCTTTTGAGGGTGAAGTTCCTATGAACTCCATCAATAAGCAGGTGGAATAAACTTTATCACAGCAAGCTACAGGTAGGTAAAAAATAAAGTATGCCTTCTCTTTTCTAGAAATGAATTAGCTCTGGTGCTATAAAATCTCTAACAAATTGGATTAAAAAACAGACTCCTCTTACATCTTTATGCACAACAGAAATAGCGCTGTTGCTGCTGCGAGATTTATTCATGTCACAACCAAAGCACTTCACGTGCCCAGGAAGACTAAGTCTTTTGGCTTTCGCCTCTTGTGACATCCCCAATACATTAGCCTTTCCATCCACAGACCAGGGTATATTAGAGATTAATACAGCTCAGCAACTCAAAACACAGATTGTCAGTCTCAGTAATCAGCCTGAAGAATTTAGAGGACAGTTGTTATTTACAGAAAGTGATAAGAGACCCAGCAGAACACTTAGCTCTAAATAAACAATGTGGAAACTTCACTACCCAGAAAGTCCTAAGTGGTGAATGCACAGCTCAGATGTTCCTGAGAGCGGTTTGATTGCATTCATGCTGAGAGATAGCAAAAGCAAAAGAAGGGAAAGCGTAAGTCAGAAAGCAGGGGGCCTTTCTCACATGGATTCACTCTCGGTGTTTAGCTCTGGTTTGTTAGTTCGTTAAGAACGCGTTACAAAAAACAGTCTCTACACACTTATCACCAGCTCCGTTGTGCAGCAGCGTGGCATTTGTTACAACACACGGCTTGGTAACAGGGGCCCTCCCGCATTTGGGCAGTAGCAGACCTCACCCCAAGGGCTCTGCAGAGCGTGAAGGGAGCTGGTAGGGCCTTTTCGCAGCACAGACTGAGAGGTAACTGCAAAGTTCTACACTTTTCTCCTCTGTTCCCTTCACCAGAGTACCATACTTGGCAACACAAAGGGAGACGTTTCTCTTGCACTGCACTCAAGCTTATGGTGAAGTGCAAGGAACAAGACAGGCATTGTACACCAGACTTAAATGGGAACACTGATGTGTGGATCGCAAATTAACCCTGAGCCTGAGCTGCTGGCTAGCCTGAGATGGGATCATGTAGAGAAGCGTCCCATTAGAACAACAAGACTGCAGCCAAGCCCCATCTTCTTAGAAACATGCAGCGACTTACCTCCAGCCCACCCTGCCACTGTGAATTTGAACAAAAAGGGCGAGCTGGGGGCCCCGGGAAGTGTAGCATGCAGAACAGTGCTTTAGCACTTTACCTTCTTAAAACTGCATGAGGTTTCTGCTCACCCTAATGCTGGAGGGAAAAAAATGAAAAACCACTCTCCAACAAGCTGCTGCTATTCACATGAGGACTTGTGATCGAGCTCTAAATATAGCAAGGTGGCACAATAGAGAGGGCTCCCGCACTTATGTTAACACCAGGAACCAGAGCTTAGCGATTTGAATGGGCTGATAATAGCTTCCATGGCTGGGCACTTAGTGGTTAGACTTTGCCAGCTGCTGAATTCCTTCCAGCAGCTTTTTTGATGCACTATTATAACTAGGCAGATGTTGGGCTAAAGTAAAACCTGACAGAATTCAGAAATAAAATGGTGTGCCTGCCTCCCAAGACCTACCCTTGCTGATCTTTGAACTCGGTTGTTATCTTGAAGGAAAGCTTCTTCTGAACTTCAGTATGAATCTAATTAATGAGTTAATTCCCTGCTAATCTATTCTCTTCTTTGTGTCCGTTTCATGATTAATTTAGTTCCAGTGAATTTCCTTTACTGACTGCAGAGTAGAAACACATTTCCTATCCTATTAATCTCTACTTCTGACCCATCAGCAGGGGACTAAACAAGGGCAAATGCCTCCATGCTTTTATTTTCTGAGCCATTACAGGGCACAGGTGATTTCTAGAAAAGCTATGTGGGAGTAAGTAGGGAAATTCGCCAGGCATACTGTGCTGCTACTGTAAGAGAAGATGGAGGAAGATGGTGTAACTGCTGTAAATTACTTGAAAACTCTGCCCACTTACATCAACCACAGATCTAGCTGAGAGGACAAGCCAGCAGGCTGCACATTGCACAGGAATGTCACTCAGATGCAAAGGATCAGAGAAACAGCCAAGCCCATACTCTGCGAAGATAAACTCTGTTGAGAGAGACACAGTGGGGATCTGGGTTTTGTTACTCCTGAAGTTTGAGGCTCCCTGATCAACTTCCAAAATTGTTTTCCTGATGTGGAAGAGAAGATCTTGCTTGGAGAACGGACAGATTTCTCTATCTCCCTCCACCTTCAATACTTGGGAAAAGAAAGGAAATTTGGCCTTTTTACCCCTCTTGTCAGGTAACAGTTACTCTTCCAACATTTAAGTCTTAGAATGGAATCCTCATAATAATAATAATAAAAAAAATCATCTGATGTTCAAATTTAGAAAAAAATATACTGTAGTATTGGTAGTAGTATACAAACATGAAAGAAATTAGCAGTAAGGCTGTCATTTTCTTCGAAAAGCTAAACAATTAATAACTACCTGAAATAACATGGGGAGTGAGCACATGGCTGCAACTTTATACCTCTGCATCCTGTTCAGAGCTAGGCTGTTTATTTCCTTCAAGGGTTTACATCTGTAAGTATTAAGCCACACTAACAGCTCTGATGGGTTTACATGTATCTTGCTGTTGCATGCATCTCTTGAGAAAACTCAGGGATGGGAAAGGTTACCTTCCTGCAATTGCATTCCTATACCCACAGCTCTCATGTGCCCTTCAGGGAAAAACATTTAAAACAAACAACAAACAAAAAAGTAAAAAGAAGCAAAACCAAACCAGCTCACTCCCCCATGAATAGCACAAAATATACTGGGGCTGTGTAACATACACGGTAGAACAAGGACGGCCAGGGATTAGCAACACAAACCTTCCGTCTGATGACACGATGTTTCAAGGACATTTTTAATGATGGATCAAGGACACTGCTGTTTGAGAGTCACCTTATTTAAGTTCTATCAACTGCAGCTTTCTTAGTATGCAGATCCAGCACCCCACAAGGGATAGAATAAAAGTGAGAAAGTACCAGAAAGCATGAGAGATATCTGTGCAAACAGGTATCCTGTCTTCATGGCTATTCCTGTCGTACCTACAGGGGAAATAATCTCGGAAATTTCAGTAACCATCTTCCTATTGATCCCTCACCAATAGCTAGTTCCTCAGAGCCACTCTGTAAGTGGATGGAAATACCAGACATGAGGAAAATACTCTGAAAAGAGTAGAAACCTCAAGTGAGCCTATTCATTATTCCCTTTCTGATAAATTCCAGCTCATTTACCAGAGTACTCCATTTCTGAGAAGTTTAAAGAATTACTGGATGCTTCGTTACAGAAGAGCCTTGCAGACATTTGACACCGGTGAGGTTAAACTCCTGATGGACCATGACCAAGAGAGGGACCTAAGCTGGCAAAGAGAAAAAAGATCCCAAGTTATGCAGTGATGCTGAGTATGCTGCTCCCAATTTTGCTGTATCTCCAGGTGCTGGGTCACACATGACTAGATTTCCCAAGCAGACTGCTATACAGCCAGCAGCAGCAGCATTACGGGCTTAGCCTTCAGGCCTTGCTCTCCGAGGACTTTCTCCACTTGGAGCTGAGGCTTTGATCCTGAACAGTACACTTGCACAATAAGAGTTTGGGTATGATTTTAAGAAGTGAGAGAAAAGTGAACAAAACCCTTGCTTCTGAGTCTTATGCCTCCAATCTGCTCCTCCTTTGAAAGGGCAAAGATGCTTCAGAGACATTGTCAAAATACCTAAACCATTTTTAAAGCCTACTCCATTATTTATGTTTCCACCCAACACTTTTTTTTTTTTTTTTTTTTAATTCTGAGCTCTTGAAACTGAGGCATCAGGTTGTTTGCAGTCTTCATGATCACTCCCATGAGCTGCAGGAGAAGGCAGGGAGAGGGTTTAGGTCTTGGACTTTGACCTTCCCTACCCATCTTTTTCAGGGACCCTCTCTCTTCTCACCATTCTGTGCTACCCACAAGCTGCCAGCATCACATCCCCCTTCATTTGTTTTTCTATTTTGTATTTGGTCCTTTCTAGACATAGGTAAAAATAATCATTGACTTCAAGTCAGACAGATAAATACAGTTAAAAGGTCTTAAAAAAGAAAAAAAAAAAAAAAAAAAAAGACAATTTCTTATGGGCAGGAACTTTCATCTGAGAGATTCTGGTTTCTTTCACATCTCCTATTTGTGGCCAGTAAATTTCCAAGGTAATTATTGCTTAAAGATAAAATGATTTCTCCAATACATTCATCAAACCAGGTGATGATAGGGCTGATTAATCCAGGAACCTACCACCCTTCTTGAAAATACCAAACCTCAACTGCAATGCACGCAGACAGTAACAGTGAAAATATTACAAAACTGTTACTTTAACAAATGTTATGCTGCCTTTAGCAAAACCATCTTGAATTCTTGTCTTCCTATATCTTAAAAGAAAGCACATAAATAAGGAGGGTTGCAGACCAGGTGATAAAAGTATTTAGAGGCATAGGAAGACTCAAACTGAGCATTTTTCATGACCAGATGCACAAGGAGGTGATAGTTGTTTACAAAATAACTGGCAATTTGGGCACTCCCAATTATTCTCTCTTACAGCAGAAGACAAAAATGCATTTGCAAAGGTGAAAGACCAGCTGATGAAAGGAAATACTTTCTCTTTCTGCACAACACACACAGCTAAGCTATAAAACTCATGAGATAGCAGCATGCAGCCAGGAGCAATATAAGATTCAAAAAGCATTAGCCACTAGTAGAGAAAATCAGAGCACTGGAACATTTCATTAGACAGGATTATTGCTATTATAATTATTTGGAAAAGCTACAAACTCTCATGTTTCCAGGTATAAATAAATAAGTGTCTGAAGATAGATAGGCATTCCCTAGGTGGTTGGGGTAGTCTGTAATTGTCCACTATGGCAATTTCTTGCATCCCTCTTTGAAATCTCTAATGTGGAGAACTGTCAGATAGGACACTTAACTGGACAAATGTACTACAGTGGATCCTGTCTTCTTATGATTCACTTATTCACAGATGAAAATACAGGTTGTGTGCTACAATGAAAAATAAGTGTTAATACCAGATAAAGCCTGACAAGGTAAATCCAGGTAGCAATACTTTACCCAAATTCTTGGCTGCCCCCTGCAGTTCAACGGAAGATGAAACACTATTTTCCTATTTGAAATGGGGTTTTGCTTGCTGTTTGAATCACATAGGACTTTTATCTTTTAATGAGATGCTGGTGCTTTATGGAAGATGCTGTAGAATGGCATCTTCGGAAACAATTCTGAAGTACAGAGTGTGATGTAAAAACTTGTTGGGCAGACTAGACAGAACAAACAGATTAGACAGAGAAATAGATAGAGAACAGATGCTTTCTATTCTTCCCCTTATTCTTCATTCCTGATGATACTGCCCTGATAGCAGAATCTTTTTCTGGCATTCAGCTGCTTCTATTGCTTATTCTGCCTTCCAACTCCAAATCCTCTTACTCTTTTTGAAATAGGGATTTAAGGTAGTAACTAACTGTTAACACTTAATAGGAAACCATTATGGTTTAACTGGTGAATAGTATGCAATAGATAAAGCTGCTGATTATGTACTTCTAAATGGTTAAAGACATATGTGAAAATCTAACCATAAAGCCTATTTCTGTTACTTTGAAAATGAAACTCAACCGTCCAGAAATTAGCTTTTCATCCTTTTGAAAAATACAAGTTTTACCAAGAACAAATGGAAGTCGGAATGGGAGATGGAGCCATTCAGCAGAGATCTCCAACTGCATCATGGGGAGAATACAGAGAAGGAATACTGCCCTAACAGCTGCAAAGGGGAAGTTTTTTCTTCTTTCCTCTTACACCGTTCAGAATCTGCCTCTCCCCCTGCCCCAGCAGCAGCCCATGCCCTGGCCTGTTGGTTTTGCTCAGCACTCGTGGCAGCTGCTCAAGCCCTTAGCATCTACCCATGGGAGTGGAAAGAAGCCATGACTGAAATGATAGGGTCTTTGGGAAAGGAAAACATCACAACAAGCTGATTTTTATATGTTTGTTTGCTTTAGCCACTGCATCTCAATCTAATTCTTTCAGAACTACAACTTTCCATAGAGTTCTGCTAACTGATCTCACCTAGCATCAATCCTTCCCCCTCCTCTACCACCACCACCACCCCACATCGCAGGTCCATCTACACTTTTCCAGGCCAGAATCAGTCCCACAGCTCCCACATTGCACTATGACAGTGATAAGAAAGCGTCAGTGCTCTGCCCTCCAACCACTGGTTGAGGGAAGTGATTGTCCTGCTCTGCTTTGAGCTGGTGCGGCCTTACCACAGACACTGTGTGCAGTTCTGGGTACCACAACAGAAAAAACAGAGCATCCAAAAGGAGGTCTACAAAGATGGCGAAGGGCCTAGAGAACAAGACATATGAGAAGCAGCTGAGGTTACTTGGTTTGTTCAGCCCAAAGAGGAGGAAACTGAGGGGAGGCCTCATGGCGGCCTGCAGCTCCCTCACGAGGGGAGCAGAGGGGCAGGCGCTGAGCTCTGCTCTTGGGGGGCAGTGACAGGACCTGAGGGATGGCATGGAGCTGGGACAGGGGAGGGTCAGGCTGGGAGTTAGGAAAGGGTACATCACCCAGAGGGTGGTCAGGCATAATAATTCTCACAAATTCTTTTTCCCAACATTACATTTAGCCTATACATCCTAAAAAATCCATATGGTTTCATCATAGCCCACGGGGACTGGCTTATACATTTGTATCTCCATGCGTGTGTGCTCGTCCACACTGGTACATGTGTGCTGGGCCTTGAAACAACAACCTGCACACATTTGTCTCATGTCTCACACAATACCTCTGCCACGTCTCTCTCTGTAGTATCTCGTGTGGCAGCAAGCGTCAGGGTCTGCGTGAGTCACAGATACAATGCACTGAACAGCCAGAGCCTCTGACAGAGTACACAATAGAGCGGAGATGGCAGTGGAGGTGGCTTTGGAGTACTTTAAAAATGCTGTTCAAGTGCCGACTTTCACCTCCAAATGTGACACTTTGCTCGCCCACCCACTTCCCTTATAGGCTATGTGCTCCTTTTACTGTAACTCACCAGCTTGAATTATGAATTTCTGTCTTTTCTACCCCTTTAAATGTTTAATCTCTCATTTGTCTCACTAAGTGTTTTTTTGTTTGTTTGTTTGACATGCTCCTAGATAGTAGTTGTATACTGTCACCACAGTACAAGAGGCCTGTTCAGACTCTCATTTGCAAGCTGGGCACCAAACCAAAAGAACCTGCAATGAGCTTTTGCCTCGAAAGCAGAAATCTCTTACGTTCACTTTGCAGAGAAAGGATGCAGAGATGGAGACACAATGTGCCTAGGAATATCATTATAGCAGAATTTGGCTCTCCTTCGCTCTTATTGTCTGAGTAACTTAAATAGGTAACAAATTTCTGACCTGGAGAAGAATTGGATCCCACTGGTGGTTTTACAGGGGTTTCAGCACCTTTTATTACTATATCTTGCCCATGACAGGAAATATTCACTTTAAACAACAGTAAGGTATGTGACACTGCCGCTTTCAATGCTGTGCAGGACTTTGAGGCTTTGATGCTAGTGACGGGTGGGGAAACATTCTGCTCTACCTGGTTTCACAGACCCCTGGCATTCATTTCAGTTTGCTTCTAAATTCTGTGATGCTTGGATATCAGAGCCCCTACTATATTGGATCCAAGAGGTGAGGACTCCAAATGGTGAAGTGTTTGATCCAGATAAACCAGATAAAGCCTTTAATTCCTGTGATTTACATCCCATTACTAATTCTCCAGAAGACTGGAAAGCAAAGTCCGTTTTCACCTTCAACCAGTGTAATTTTCTGCTACATAGTGTGATCCTCAAGAGACTCTTTTGGGACTTGTGGATGGATTAATTAAAGGTCACCTCAAGTGACAATTGCAAGAAAGAGAACAACTCATCAGAGGAAAAATACACCACTTCCACTAAAACATGCTTCCATCTGAAGGGCTGGAAGTTCATTTTGCCTAACTACCATCCTTGTCACTCACCCCATTGCTTCACCTGCCCTACTACAGGTACTACAGTGTTCATCATTATGAAATACATGCCAGTTCTCTGTTTTTCACAAGACCGAAGCTCTTTTGGGAATCATTTGGAAAAGTACCACATGGAAACAATACAGTAATAAGAGCCTTGGACTTCCCTTATCACTTATCCATGTTTCCCACCAGCCCAAAGGCACAAGGATTGACACTGTAGTTAAATACAAAGGACAGAGATCATCAGTTTCACTAAATTGCCTCGTTCTTCTGTGATGACAGAGACCCAAATGTAATGCAGCTAGAGCTTGAGCTACTGCTGCAGTATACATATAACCTATATAATGCTATATAGAATCTCCTAACCCTACCTCTTAAACGTTAGACCCATGATATATTCAGTCTGAAATCCCTTTTCCGGCTGCATTCAAAATGACCAATAGTCTAAATAGAGCAATCCTCCCGTGATCCTTTGTGCCCTCCCAGAAAAGACCATCTATCCTGTTCCAGTGTCAGCACTATCCTGGTCTATAAAGGTCACCTCAGAGGAAAGTGGATGTCCCTCATAATCCATTCCTGTGGGGGACACTTCAGCAGTCAGCTTTATTTTTCTACCCCACCATGTGAAGGAACCCAATGGCTTTCATATTTCAGGTTAGATTTTAAGGGAAAGGACTGCACCACAGAAATACAGATGCTCCTAATCAATATGAAAATGTCTAATACCAGACAGTACTGTACCAATACGCCTCACAGAAAGGGCAATGCAGAGCCCATTTGTTCTGCTGGATATATACAAGTTCATTATCTGTACTCTAGTCAGATCTGTACGTGTACAGTAATTTGAATAACCTCAGACAGATAAGATAGCAAGTAGTCCTTTTGTGCATATTTGAAGTTCTTTCTATGATTTCTTTCTCTGCCATTCTCTCTTTTCCTCTCATTCCTTTCTGCTGCCATTTAAAGTGCTATTATTAGCTATTAAATGATAAATTAATTACCTCTGAAATAAGCATGAATAATTGTTCTCAGTCTGGCATAGCTGGGGCTGGCATTTGATAACAATCAACAAAAGCTGTGCAGCTCCCAAGGTATTTCATAATAATCATAATAAAAATCAATAGAGGGAAAACAGGGACAGCTCTAGAAAGTGTTAATGAAAAGTTGCTGAATTACAGTGGCTCACCTGTGCAGAGCTACATAAAAGCCTTCTGAATACCAAATGCATTCATTATAGGCTGTATTGCTTGGCTGAACCTCCAAAGAATTCACTGGGCTCAGATTCTCACACTAACAAAGAAAAGATGCTGAAGAGTGCTGGATGAGAAGGATGAAGGGATGGGTAGGAGAAAGTTCACATTCTTATTTAGAAAACATGATTATCAAGGTATACAGTGACAGTAAAATCTGAAGCCTGTAATAGATCCAAACCCAAAACCTGAGTTTTTTCCTTCCAATAGCAGAGACATCCAGGTTTTAGGTCAGACCCTGGAGGGCAAGGTATCACCACTCTGTTGCACCATCTGTATGAAAGATCACTGTCAAGTGTTATAAGACAACTGCAGTTCAGTATTACTTAAACTGATTCAAACTCCTTACAGTAATATGAGACCACTCCATAACCTCACTTCTACTACTCTCATAGCTGACGCGTTGTGTTAATGTTAAATATTAGACTGTGCCCATGAAACTGTTATAAGAAATACATTAGAAACTCCTCTTGTCCCATGTTCTACACCACCAATATGACAAAGCATGGCAAACATGATGCTTGGTTTATTTAGCTAGATGCACCTCCTTGGCACTTGCTCAGGCATCCAAATACAGAAATACCACATCCAGAGATGTTCATAAAGCAGTAGAAATTTTAAATTCCTTTACCAGCAGTAAAATCTGTGACTAAGCTAAAAAAACAGAATCAATAAACAACCTCCTCTCCTGAAAGCTGGCACAAGATATTTAATGTCTACAGATGATGAAGGTAAAAAAAGTCCCAAATCTTTGCCTAAAGAAAAATGAGCATTCAATCAAACAGAAATCTGAATCAAAACTGTCAAATAATTCCTGCTGTTACATTCCCTAAGGAGTTAGATTCACAAACTCATGAAAGAACACTTTCAACTTCGTGCATATGTCAGAGGACTCCTCAGAGTCCAACTGCCCAGTCTGCCTCAGGGGACCAGATGGCACGACTGCTGGAACACTTTCAGCTGAAATTTCTTCCAGTTTACTTAATAAAAACAAACAAAACACAACAAGGAATGAAACCCACATTCACCTGTAATTATAGGAAGACTTACACCATCAGGCAGGGGAGACATTTGCCATCACTGCACAGAAGTATCATGCTGCATTTCTGCTGTACAAAGATGTGTCAGAAATGCCTGAAATGAAGCAAACATGCTTTGTTCCATCTGTATTATTTTGCTGTTTGAACTTTCCTCTTTCTTGGTTGCTTCATCTCCAAAAATTCACTCTAGTTTGATCTGAATGGCATTTTGGCCACATCGCCTAAAAGATGAGTGGACTTGCTTGCACAGCCATAATCAGGGAAGGGTGAATTGGAGTGAAAGGATGGGAAATCCAACATTTCAATACCATTCAGGATCATGATGGTGCATCAATGCACTATAAAAGAAGAGCAAGCACAGTTCCAAATGATCTGCAAATCCTTCTTGTCAATTCTTGGATTTGCCATCCACTCATGGAGAAATCTAATTCTTCTCAGTGTATGGAAGATGAAAAGATTACATCCGGACAAAGAGCCAGAATAGTGATTAAGCTTCCTGCTTTTGATTAATATCAGAGCTAGGCATATTTGCCATCTGGGATGGAGAAGGATTTGGCTCTGCTCAAGAAATGTAAGGAATGATGAAGAAACACAGGAGATGAATAATATCTGAGTCAGCAGAAAATTCTTAATGACTTCTGAAAGGGCTGTCTCAATATGTACGATGTGTCTCCTGAACAAACTGATACAGCTGCTGCAGTGCAAAACACTCCCAAGCACAACCTGGAGGGCAGAGGGGAAGAGAATGAAGGAATATACCATCCATTGAAAACATGAGGAAGAAGGGAAAGACACCTTTAATGAGAAGATGCTCTTTCTTTCTTAAACCTGTTTTAAGTGAACAGTCACTTCCCATCTTCTTTCTGGCCATGACAAATGTGAAGTTACCTGGACAGCATTGACTTAAAACCTAATCGCTTTTACAGCAAATGAGGCATGAAACCTATTATCAAAACACATGATGTCTGAAGTCCATGCTGGCATTTCATTTTCCCAGCAGAGAGCTTCTGAACACCTGAATTGACTACAAGGCGTGGTGGCAGGCTGGAAACGCAGAATTAGTGGTTCTTCCTGAGGCATGGCAAATGTTTCTGAGGCCAGCTTGTGCCTTTCGGAGAAGACAGAACAAAATGCCTGTATGAGCATCTGATACATTACCTTGTTTTTTTTTGAATAAGGCCGCTAGAACCCAGAAAACTCTCCATATATTTGGTCTTTGACCCTGGCAGAGTAGTCCTTAAGACTGACCCTACTGCATGGAGGTGAAAAAAGGGCTATTTGATGCAGAAAAACTCCTATCTAGCACTTGTGAAGAGGAAAAAAACAAAACAAAAAAAAAAAAAAACTACTAAGTTGTTAAGGTTTTGTGAAACATGAGGGTGATAATGCTTGAACAAGCGTCCCAGGAGCACAGGATGCTAATTAAAAGCTGGCTAATACCTTAAACAATTTAACCACTAGAGGGGCAGTTAGAATTTTGTTAGGATTATCAAAAGTTTGCTCCAGCCCCAGGGGCATTTATTCATTTGAAGTTTGCAGGATGTCACCTGGATGTTTTTGGAAACACTTGAATAGCCACTTGGTTTTGTCTTTTTTTCAATAAATCATGAGAAGCAACATATTAGATACCAATAACCTTTTGAGCATTGGTTCCAGGACCCTGTAAGCACAACGTTTATATAGCATTTACATTAGATTAATTCAAAAGTCCCTTAACTGTATTTTCCCTTGATTTAATCAGGTACAGCATTCGGTAGGAAGCGCGTAGGAACTTTCTGTGGAGAGATAATATCTGAGTAACGGGCTTGGAATTTACTGCAGAGGTTTCACAGTTAAAGCACTTCAGGTATAACACAGATGAGCATTTCCAGATGGTCCAGAAATCCTATGTCACTGCACTACCAATGGCAATAATTTCAGGAGTTACCTGTTGGTCTCTAAGGCAGGCTTAAGAAGGACATATATGTCACCTGGTAACTAGGTGTAACTTGAAATAGTCCTTGAATGTGCCCAGTTTGTATCTAGCCCATGAGCTTTGATGACACGCAGGGAGAAAACAGCTCTTCCCTGCCCCTCTTCCTGCAGCCGTCACACCTGACGGTTGGAATTTATATAATGTATGTACTGCATCTTATACTTCCTCCAACTTTTGGCATGTGTATGAAACAGCTGCCATATAGACCTGTTGAGGACCAGTGACAAATAGCTGTTAGGCCAACTTCATGCTGTCTAAGGATTCGTGGGTCTTAGGGGAAATACTCTACTGTCCTTCTAGTGATGTAGGCCTAGTGATGGAAGTTCAGCCCCCTCAACTTATCCTCAGATGCGGCTAATTTACTACTGTGTCTCTGCTGGGAACTTATTCCATTTGCCCTACTCACGCTCGTGAATGACTCCCATTTACTCTTCATGCTAGACTGAAGAAAGCATGGGTCAGGAAGAAATTCTTGCCCATGTACCACAATGTATTTAGTTAGGTTAGCTAAAGGTTTCCTACACCTTTCTTTGGTTCATTGGAGACTGCGTATGAACACTATGGACCAGATCTGATGTGAGAAATATCCCATTCACACAGGATGACCAGTCACTTCAGACCAGTTATTTCCCTGACAGCTATTACCTTGCTCTGATTTATTGACCACTGATTCTGAAAGAACTGTACAAAGTTCACAGCAGTTTATTCCAGGGAAACAGGGAGGGTCCAGCCTGCACCTTCATCTCCCTCACAGCAGTAGTGAAAGAGTAAGTCTAAGAAATACTCAGAGTGGAGAGAGCCTGAAGAGGAAAATTAAAAGACACATGCAGTTATAAACCTTGACAGGTGAAAATGTTTGCTGTTGGAAGGAGATGCTGAAATGCCAAGTCAATGACACGCACACAAGATACCAGGGCAAAAGAGAGACAAATGCAGGGCACGAACTGTGGGGATTTCACAACAGAAGAGATCTCTGGCTCCATAGGTTGTGATCTATGTACCTTTGCAATGAGACATTTCATCTGGGAGCCAGCTCTATTCAGTGCTGGATTAACTTTTCATTCCATAGCTTGACCTGTCACCCAGAGTACTACAGAGACGGGCACTGAGAAATACATATTTAGGAAACACATTAGATCGAGATAGACATATTTAACATAAGCACTATGCAATGCATCACACTGCTCACATCTGTAGCGATCAGTGCAATTTCATCCTATTTTCCACAAAACAAAACCCTACCAATGAATAAAGACTGTATTTTCATCAAGGTTGAACAATAGCAATTATTTTCGTTTGACACTGCTAGTAGGACAGTCTTTAAGGCACACTTTACTTAGCGAGAAAAACATTAGCTACAATCAGAGCTAATGCTTCCCACTTCAACATCTTCTATGAATAATATTTCCTGGGATCAGGGCTGTACAGACTCCTGGAAAAGGGTTTACCTTCAGGGTGTTAAAAACCACCTCTGTTCACAATATAAAGAGCACAAAAAAGAAATCCCACAAGGTAACCACCCAGACTGATCCTGTGTTGCACGTACATGCCCCAGGTCTGCCTTTGCCAAAGCAGAGTTCTGCTTTGGCAAAGGTACAAAATAAATTGGGTATTTCCATCCACATCTACTCACACTTTCAGAAGAAGAAAATACAGAAAGCATTCAAGAATGTCATGCATTTTTGTGATAACCACAGAAAACAGAGCTGGTTTTAAACTACAGACACTTCATTCTCTTTAAGCCCGCAAAGATGGCACCAGTCTAGGAAAAAGCAGAGTATAATTTCCATTGACGTACTGATACACCACCAGTAAGCTGCAAGGCTCTGGTGACCTCCTTGTGCTACCTAAAAGAGCAAGACTGGACTTCGTCTTTACAGAGTAAGATCAGACTGAGTGGTACCCCACGGCTTCCTCCAGATAAATGTTTTTATGGAGAATCATTTTTTATTTCAAAGTCTGTGTGTTATTTTATTTCAAGGTCTGAGCTGAGAGAGAGGCCTGGACGTAGCTGTCCTCCTGCCCGTAGCAATGTGCTCTCTGTATTCTGCATTCTTCCGTTGGTCCTAGTAGGCCTCCTATACCCTCTAAAACCAAATTATGCAATTCTCTTGGTAAGTCTCATAGAAACCCAGAGGCAAAATATTAATTGAATTAACTGAATCAGAATCAATAGACTACACAATCATTTTCAATGAATTATTTATCAAAAAACAGAATATGCTAACAAGCCCCTTGGTCCCTGTGTCTCTCTTTCCCCAGCCTCATGCAACAAGCTCCTGCAATATGGCATATCTCTAGATAGGATTAACAATGCAACTATTTACCTGTTCTGCAAATGATAACTAATTGCACCTAACCCACCAAAACTCCATAGATCTGCAATTTTACCCAGTGGAGTGAAAATGAACACATAACTCTCACATTGCCTTTCAACAGTGGCATTACATCCCTAGTTGATGCTAATGCTGGGGAAACTAGAAAGGATAGAAGGCTTTGCTTTCAGTCACCGTGGACACATTTGGAACACTATGGGAGCCTTACAGGGTAAGGGATTTGGGGATTTGTTGACTTCAAAAGTATTTATAACCAGAGAGTTTCTTACTACTATTTTGGTACAGGTCCATTACCCCACGACACTGGGAAAAAATAAATTAATGCCTACTAGTATGAAACCAAACAAATAGTAACAGAAAACTACATAGATCAGGGAAAGGCCTCGCTGAGCTAGTGTGACTGGGTGGTTTTTTATCATTGTCTGGGGCTAATCAAGGTTCAGCATTTTCCTTCCCAGAAGAGACATTATTTTATGCAAAGGCTCTTCCAGCTCTAGTTCAAAAGTAAGAATTTGATTTCTATCTCAAATCCAACCACCTGACTAGTAGTTCTCTCTAATGACACACCACCAATTTGTTGGATGGATGTCCACAACACTGAAATTATTTAGGATACATGCTAATTGCTTCATTTATGTGTTCATACGTTCAAGTGAGCCCAGCTACACCAAAGGAACGTCTCTATTTTTCAGGCCTCTTTTTTCATTGTCCCTCATAAACATTAAAAACCGTAAACAAGCTTGTAAGAATGGTTTCCGGCATGAGGAACAGGTGGTGGTAATGTCAGTTAAGTATTCCTGCAGGGGGAAGACTGGAAGCTTGCTATAAATTATAGGGGCATTTCTGCAACTGAAAAACTTGCTTTTCATTGATGAAGATGGAAGCACTCTTTGATGACAAACCCACTGGGAAGCTTCAAATCATATCACATCACTAAGTTTTCTTTCTCCATTTGCCTTGGAAAAACATTATTACAAGCATATGTGCTTGCACATAGCACTAATGAGAATGCTCTAGAAAGGGTATACACATCTCCACTTCATCACAAATTCAAGCTTAAGAGTCCCATACTCTGATATTTATCCAGGCTAAAGTCCCCATATATTAATACTATGGCAAACTTAGTTGCATAAATCCCTAAAGGAAGCTAAGAATTTAATTTTGCAATTTAGAAAAACACCTCCTCAATGATCAGTAGGATACTGACTTCATCACATGCATCAAAAACTCACCAACCTGTGTTCTAAGTGTATGTAGGACTCAGTACAGTATGAAGAGGAGTATCTGTGAGAATCCTTGCAGAATCAGGCCTACAATTTCTAAATCATGTCATCAAATTCCATTACTAACCTACAATATTTGTTCCCTGCCTATATTCCTTAGAGAATGTCTTCTCTGAAAGAGATTGTCTCCATGGAGGATCTCCCACAGGAGAACCCTCTGAATAACACCATCACTGACCTTTGTGCTCGGTCTGTTATCTCCTCATCCAGATCTAGCAGGAGCGCTGCCTGGTCCATCACCTTCTTGCTGCAGGGCAAGGATTTGAGATGCAGAATGAGCAGAGCAAGGCAAAACTTGCTTCCCATCTCCTCCAACTCTTGAGTTCCCAGCTGCAGGCCCTGGAGGAGAAAAGCAGGAAGATTCATTGCTGAGTGTGCAAGTTCCAGGTGTTAGGAGAGAGTCACGCTTGTTTTGGAGGACAACTCTCAGTGTTCTTCCTTCCATTCTGAATGAAGGGTTCCTTCACTTTTGCTATATTTTGCAATATTTCCCCTAAGCCATTCACAAATTCACTGACAGCACTTGGTCTACAGGAGCTATTCTAAAATAGACCTTATTTTACAAATGGGGAAACAGAGGCAAATAGTTTAACCACCTAAATTACATTTGCAGTAGTCGTCATTGTAAGAATTATACTGAGACCCCAGGAGGATCTGACTGTAAATCCAGTTTTACAAATGATTAGGTCTCATTTTTTTCTCTCTCTCTGTAGAAAAATCATCTCCCTAAGCAATGGGAAACAAATAGGCTTTATGACTGTAAATACTGGGCAGTGACAGAGATTGAAAAGGAAACTGGGAGAGAGGGAGGGAGGGAAGATCTTTAACAAGTTATGAATTGTTTTTTAAGAAAATCAATTGCAAAGTAATTGCAAACTAACAAACACCTCCAAGGAATTTCTCAGTCTATTAAAAGCTTATGTCTCTCTATCAGAGACAGGCTGAGATAAAGATGCACAAGCAGGGTTTGGATTACTAACATCATCTTTCCAAGGGGACTCCTCCAAGCTGTGGATCCTCACTTGGAAGACCCCTGATTATCAAGTCTGTGTGTGTTTTTTCACTAACTAACTAAAGATCTAACAAACAAACTAAAAAGTAAGACATCAAAGGCCCACATAGGAGTAATTCAATGTAATTACTGGTAGGTTCACACAGGCAACAAGATGGAGAGAAAGCCCCCCCAAAAAAACACCAAAAAACGGATACACTGAAAAGAAAACACACTAAGGAACTGCAAAATCCCTCATCTTTGGCATTTAGTGACCACATCACATGTCACTGCTTAATGCTATCACATCAGGGGTTGAATCAATTGCTGAACAATTGCTGCTTCTATCAGCCCTGTGCGCTTTTGCAGCACGAGCCATCTCTGCAGCCAACCATTTTCTGACAAGAGCTCCAATCCCATTTCCAAGATTGTTTCCTTAGCAACTGTCACAAGTCCACGCTCGCAGTCCTGGCCCCAGCCACAGGCACAGGGCGTGCTCCACACCAGCATGGCCTGTACCTGACTCTCCACTAGGTATTTGCTACTGGCCATCTTGTGGGTAACAGAGCCCATGTATTTTCTGGTAATCCATTACAGGGGGCTGAGCTCTGTCCTCCTGTTTGTTTGTTTTTGCTGTATAACATCACCGCCTTTGTCAAGTTCTCTGGGATCTCAGCAGCTCTACAGAGCTGAGGTTATTTCTGAGCCTACAACGTGCAGGTGGATGGAAGAAAGATTTCTCACATTACTGTCTACAGCTCTCTTGTAAGCTTTTTTGTGCATTTTTGTTAGAGACCACAAACTACTTGGACAGGGTGAAAACCACCACTTCAACTCCTGTAGGTCTGGCATGTGCAAATATACCGCATGACAGAAGCCCTATCTGATAACAGACACATTTATGCTGAAATTCTGCTTCCTTTCTGAGACCCTGTAAGCCAAGTGTGAATACGTTATTATGATGATGGACATGAACAAAATAATGCGGAGCTTGAACTTACACCGAGTGGTTGGACAGCTAGATAAACACAAGACCTGTCTAGAAGAGCATGCAAACAATCTGGGAAAACATAGCCTCGGTGCCAGGCAGGGCTGGAGGTCTCTGGCAAAAGGAATTCTCTTGGGACAGTCTCCTAAATATTTTTAATAACAGTAAGCAAATCTCTGACACCATTTCTTCTCTTATCCTAATCACCTTTACTGCAAGCTTTGCCAAGCAAGATTCAGGTACAATGAACTACAGCAATTATTAGTAATGGTAAGAAAACAGAGACAGAGGCTTATGGGAAGCACATGTCATTAATGCAAAACAATGAGAGTGCTTAGCAGCTCTGCATAGATTCCTAAATGTTTTATTATTTTCCTTTAAAAGATAAGATATTTTAGTGTGACAGAGTTACAATTGGAAGGCAGAAGTGGTGACATTTCTGAGCAAAAAAATGTTATTTCCACAGCAAAAGAGTTATTCTCTCAGGGGCAAAAAATACAAAGAACATCTTGCAGCTTTCCCTGGGGTGCATCTCAGGGTCCTGCTTCCAAGATCAAGGCAACACACTAAATACCTATCAATTCAGGTGATGCGAATAGTGTCTGTGCTAAAACTCAGCCTGTGGCTTTATGATTCCCTAGGGCTTTATTCAGGATATGAAGAGGCCTTAAGAAACCATGAGCAGAGAAATAATAATAATAAAACTATAACGTACCTGAGAAACCTCAGACAGTAACTGCTCATGCACTGAAGTTAGCTGCTGTACGATGGATCCATATTGCTTTGACAGCAAACAGCTCAGGAGTAACAGCTGGAGACCTCAGTTTGAAGATTACTAGTTATCACACCTTATTCACTTCCAACACAGGCAGACTTTTATCTTGTAAAGCAGCTAACTTAGATAATTCCTCCCTTCTTCCTCCCTCCTCAGCTCCCAGCAGAGGGCGGAGCTGGAGGTGCATAGCTTGACTAACATTAAATCGAAGATGTCGACAGAGCTGACGTATTAAACTGACGTTATTGATGGCATCTGCCAGTGATGCCAGGAGCACGTGTGGTTAGGATTCAGTCCCACTTGCATTGCTCGAAAGGGAAGCTTGGTATCCAGGCATTTCCCTTGTAGCTCTGCAACACAGTATTAAAATGTTGAGCTTGTGCTCATGGCTCAGAGTTGTGAAAATATTCTCCAAGAGATTAAGAGAGAAGAAAATAACAGTAGAGGTGGTGCACTTTGGTTTGACTAAGAAGCTGGAAGGAAGCACACCTCCATGGCAGTGAAGCTGCATTTTTTTTACACACAGTATATGATCTATTTGGCACTGCTGTACAGAAGGAAGCTGCAGTGCCTGATGGCATTTCCTCTGCAGTGTCCTGCCAGTCTGCATTCTCGGTAACCCCACCTTCCTCTCTAGCACAATGCTTTATGGCTCTGGCCTCCTTTGGACACATCTATATGAGCTGTGGAGCACGATGCAAAGTCTTCCAAGCCAGCAAAATCTAAGCAAATTCTGAAGCAGAAAACGCTGCACCAGGGAGCTGCAGACAAACTCATCAGTCACAATTAGTTTAGGCTCAGAGACATGCTAACAAAGCTATCCTACTTTGATGATCAGCTCATATCTCTGCACAATTTCTGTTCCCTGTTACATGAAAGAACCAGTCTGGATCAGCATCAGCTTGGTACATCACGCTCCACTGCGCAATACAAATGTGCCCATTGGTCCCATGGGCCCTCTCTTGCAGTCTTTTGCAGGCATAACGTTAAGGGATAACCAGTTAATTGTTTTCTGGCTATTATAGAGAATAATGGAGCTAAACAATTTTTGCTAATCCCTTTTCACTTTTTCATACCACAGCAGACAGCATGGAGGAGATGATGCCTATCAACAGTCCCAGATTTGGACATAGACACACAAATATATTTATGTTTTATGGGAAGAAACAGATTCCTGAGACAAGCAACATGGCTAATCAAATGAATGAAATGGACAGTTATTCTACTAGCTCTTGGTCTAGTTAGACCAACATATATCTTGCCTTTTCTGCTAAAAGTGTCTTAGTATAATGGCTGGGGCAGTAGGGGGCTCACCTGCATCTCCTAATTGACACTCTGACACAGCAATAGGAAACTGGGGAGCAGAAAATAATAATAATAATTAAAAAAAAAAATAGAAAAACAACAGCAAAAACAGCTATTCATTCACTTATCATTTGATGAGCATATTGAGAATACACACTTTCCCAACCAAAGTTGATGAAATCATACTGGAAAACAGTTCATTCATATTCAGCGCTGTTGCATCAAATAAATACCCACAACTAAATGTTTCCAATGTCTCTCAACTTGCCCTAAAAGGCTAAAAGACAATGTAATGGAAAAACTTTATTATTCATTACTCATATGCTTTAAACAATCCCACAGCCAAAGGCAGCAATAGTTTCATAACACAGATATTGTTGAAGAAGGTGGAAGGACTCCAAAAGTTAAATTAGAAATTTCTCTCTCCACAAGGGTAACTAGAGCTGCAGCAAAACTAGAGTCAAAAGATATTTATAAACACAAGTAGACAAAAGATTTCAGAGCCATCAGTTGTTTCTTGCGTTCGGAGAAAGGGGATCTTTGGCATTTGGCATGGTCACCCACTTCTGGTCACCGTTCAGTCCCTGGGGCAATGGCTTCTCCTTGTAAACTCACTTCCAGTCAATATACACACGCACATGCAGAGTATTCTCTGCATCCTAATAGCTTTACACATGCACAATGGTTATGCCCTAAGGCTGGGTATAAATAAATTGACAGTCTGTTTTCCCACTAATTCCATCAGCGAGCTCTCCATCAGAATACTGATAGAAACCATTTGGAGGCCGCAGAGGATAAACCAGGCAGCTGAAAGAAACATTTGGTGCCTGGTGTCTGCAGCCTAAATTTTAGCTTGGACCAACCGTGAAAGGTACTGTCCTTTAAACTCCTGTGAACGAACAGACGCAGATACGCACTGGGGAACTGGCTATTTCGACAACTAGGACAGGAGGGAATAAGCCAGGTTTTCTCATGCCCCAGAGAACCCTAAGCAGCAGGTATGGCATGCTAAACAGATGGAGCTGAGGGGATAGGAATTTGGGCCAAATGATTTCAAGGGGATTAAGCAAGCAGAAAAGGCTGAAGATATGAGGAAAAAAATAAGCTAGCAGGAATTTCTAGAAAGAAAGATGAGAGGCTGGAGTTAGAGACAGAAGATAAAAGGACAGGAGAGATAAAAGGATGAGAAAGAGGGAGGGGTTGTTGAGGTCAGTGGATGCTGATACAGAGGAATGATAACAAGAGGAAAGCTAATGGAAACCCCCACCCCCACCTCACCCTTGGAGAGGTGTGCCTCACTCCAAATGTTTGTTCTCATGACATCCAGAACTTGGGCTACATGGTGAGGAAACGAGGCCTAGCTTGCCTTGAAGCCTCCCTCAAAACTTTTGCTGAACTCGGCTGGGGTTTTGCATCAGCTGGGACCAAGCAATTTTTTTTTTTAATTATTATTTTTTTTTTTTTCTGTCCCAAGAACGTGCTAGTCTTTTTATCATTCACCTGGACTCTTTCCCTGATTAAAGATATGGATGTTAAAGGCAAGATTGCCCAAGTGATGGAGTGAAGCAGAGCAGAGGTGAGAAAGAGGCCTGACAGGCCTGCTTATGAGAGAGATGGGGATTTAGTTAACAGAAAAACTACTGGTCAAGTTCTCCAGCTAAACAATTATTTTGATTATGCATTCTCCCTTGTGGAGAAGAGGGTTACTTCTTAAACTTATTGTGGAGAAGAAGGTTATTTCTCCCTTCTTTCCTTATAACCATGCTGACCTCTTTTTGTCATGCATTCCCATCTCCGCCCCCTTCCCTCACAGCATTCCCACAGCTGTCTCTTCCCTCCATCCCTCTCTCCCTTCCCAAATTCTCCTTCTCTGCTGTTTGCTTGGCGTCCTTTCTCCCTTCCTTAATCTCCTCCCATGATCGACCCAATATTCAACATATGGTCAGCTGCGTCAGAGCCAAATAAATTATACCAGCATTGCATTTGCCAACCCCAGATGACCACTACGCTTGGCCACTTTATCCCCCACGCTGCTGTCTCATGTTTTACGTCAACAGATGGAAAACTACCCAGGGCGTGCACAGGGCTGGATCCATCTTCCCAGCACCCTCCCCAAAAGACAGCACGCAAATAAAGCAGTATTAGTTGGACATTCCTTGCCTGTTGGATGCTGTTACACCTGTTCCGCTTTGCTGTATGAGACTGAAGACAGTGCAGGGGACCAGAATGCCCAGCTTTGTTAAACTGCTTCTTGAGGAGCACTAGGGTTCACTATGCTTTTATGTGGGGCATAACTGTGAAGAAGGTGGAAGGACTTAATTTGTGCACAAATCGGGAATACAAGATTAACAAAAAGAGAAGGAAAAAAGAGGATATTTTCCCCTATGTAGAAAAACCATATAGGAAAAGATTATTCTCTGCAGAGTTCTTGCTTTCCAAAAAAGTTGAGTAGTACAATGGTTTTCTGTCTTATTCATTATCATGCAACATGCTTGCTAGGGAACTATTTCTAGGCTTTGGATGGACCTAGACCAGCATTAACAGATCATCCTGCTCTTTGCTGAGCAATCTTTCACCTCTTCCCGCAGTGTCTTTTCAAACATAACCAAAGAGGCTGAGTGAATGATACGCCAGGCCAGTTTGGAGGAGTCTGTGCTGTTTCTCAGTGACTGGATCAGGAGTATCTGAAGGTCTGATCTAAGGACCACAGACAGTTCTAGGGAGAAGTCTGCCCGCATAATCCGATCTAAATGGTAACCTGTACATTGTGCACAAGTCTCACCTTACTGACCAGCCAATAATGCAACCAGAGTAAGCAGGGGAAAGATGAGCACCTGTAGAAGTGAAGGTCCAGAGGGTAAGTTTTTGCTAGTAGAGATAACAAAAGCAGTAGGCACTGTCAATGTTTTTTTAATAAAAGTTATTATTCATAAAAATATATTATTATTTTATTTTTTTAAAAAAGATAATTCCTAAAAGAAAATAAAAGCTGCTTCAGGATACGTAAGGAATAAAACTAGGGAAACTGTTCACAGTCATGTAGTGATTCTTGGGCAGCATGAGGAAAGGGAGCTACCTTACACTGGTGACAATCAAGTGCTTTATTCAAGAAAGCACATTTTTTACCATAATCCTGCTACTTGCAGCAAGTTATCATGTGTTACTCCCATCTGATGGCACCTTGAAAATTCACCTGTAGTCTGTCCATGACTGTCTCTCACGTACATGCCTTCTCCTGCTATGTGAACACTGGATTCTGGAACAAGTCACAGACAGGTACCTGAGGTATCTGAAGATTAAATGGGAAGTAGACCTCTAGGTATATCTGAGAATCTGTATCAAATGAATTACCTTTTAAAAGCAGTCTGGGAAAGCAAGAAGCTACATTTTTCAAGTCCTAAATTGGCAGTCTAACCCCTGGATCACTTTCCCATCCTCTCTACTTCCACATAGATGTCTGCCTGTATAAGTAATTCCAGCATGCAGAAAAGTGACCAGACTCGAGGCCCACCCAAGCCTTCTTTTCAGTTATGAATTTACCCTGTTTGGACATGAAATAACTTCCTAATCCTGGCTGGTGATCACCACCTGCCTTGGAACAAAAGGATTTATGATCCTTATAAATTTATTCTGGCTAATGTAAATGCAGATGCTATTCATAAACTGTCTAACCTGTTTTAAAAATTCTTACTATGGTATTTGTCTCCATAATGCCTTCCACTACTGGGTTCTCCAGGTTAATTATGCATTACATAAAGAAGTAATTGTTGCATCTTAATTACATGAACTGCTCTCATATTCTTTTAATACATTACACAACACCTTGTTATTTTCCTGCATGGCTTTAAAGTAGAGTAAAATTTAAAGTAACAATACTGGGAACTTCCAAAGTATTTTTTATCTTAAAATTGACTGTGCTATAAATTGCAACAGAGGAAACCTTAAAGCCCTCTCACCCTGTTAAAACCCATGCTCTTCTCCCCACCTCAGAGGTGATGAAAATATGTATTGACCATAATGATATAACAAGGCTAGTGTGCATTTCTTCCCCATCCAAAATCAGACCCCAGGATCATAGTATCGCTTTTGCACCAACGTAAGGATTAAGGCACTAAAGTACATTTCGTGAGAAGCCAGCACAGCACGACCCAGACATTGCCCCAGCCTCTCCAGCCTGATAACTCTGCCCGCATTATCTCCGGTGCTCTGCTCCCATACCAGCACATTACAGACGCAAGCAGACCAGCAAACCAGTGTTGGCTTGGCAGCAATGCTACGTGGAGGAGAACCCGCTGGGGTGGTGAGCCTGCTTCCTGCTGCTGCCAAACATCCCCAGCACTGCGAAGCCTCTCCCCAGCACAGGGCTCGGTGTTACTTCTGCACACTGCTGTGCTCTCTGCACCTCAACATTTTATTCCGTCCCTTTCTAACTCAGTAGCTCGAGTATCCCTAATGCTTTCCCATACTGAAGCTGCCTTCCAGGCCACTAAGCACTTTGATGTGCTCTCTCTAGCTCCCCCTTCATCACCGCTTTGTCTCTTACAAAGGAAATGACCCATAACAAACACAGTACTCCACAGGAGGTACTACCATTCATGTCTAGAGGAATATTACAGCATCTTCCTAGTCCCTCTTTCTTCACACATGCAGGCATCTTATTCACATTTTTTCTTTATTGCTGCTGCTGCACATAACACAGACATCTTTATCAAGCTGTCTTTATAATAGCTACTTATGTTTTCTTGAATGGTTAGAGCTAATTCAGAGTCCAACCATGTGTCTACATGCTTTAAACTATTCCTTCAAACATGCTTTACCCTGCCACAGTCTCTGTTTCATCTTCCATTCTATCTACACTCTTTCGGTCCTCTTTCCCACTGTATAATTCATATCAGCTGCAAACAATAAATATTATCTTACTGTCCTCCTTGCCTTTCAGTCATTAAAATATAAATATAGGCCAAGTCACAGAGAGGTAACTGGAATCAACATTCTATCAATTTCTTTCCATCCCAATGATGTTTAATGTATCACACCTATTGTTTTCAGACTCTTCACTAGGTTTTGACTACACAAATGCTCCTTTTGTGCACTTCAAAACTCATATTTTTATTTTTATTTTTGTTTTTATTTTTAGGAAGCTCCCTTCTTATTAGTTCTGACTCATCTGGGATGTTCATTAATCCAATCTGCATAAGCACGAGTCTTGGCAAATGTGAAACATTATATTCCATTTCTTCTTCACCCTCCAATCCCCTACACATCCCCCCCAAAATGCACCATATCAAGGCACAATTAACTCAGTCATTGCGTTTCCCTATCCCTGAGTTACTCTAGTGCCTGTAGTTCTTTTCTTGGTGGTTCTCAGCCTCTGGAGTAAGTTTTTAAACACAAGGAGCGATAATTAGCACCTTGCTAATCATGTTTTAGATGTATGCTTTCTAGCCTGCTAGCCATTTTTAATTTCCTTTTTAGTAGTTCAAATTCTTTGTTCCTTAGATCCTTTACAAGTCTTGCAGGAATAAAATCTGAGCTACTGAGCTTCACCTGATTCTGTGAGTTACAGCTTTGGCAGAATATAAAATAACACCAACAGAAATCACGCAAGCATTGTCTTCTTGTATACACCAGCCAGCATGGTCCCATGTTCCTGTCCTGGCTGCCAACCAGCTCTGTCAATGTCCTTGTGGCTCCAGGACAGCACAAATAGCTCCAGAATGCATCCAAATCTCAGCCTACACAACTTCTTATTATTCCAGTCCTGAGGGTCCCATATTTTCTTCCTGAGCTTTTTTGATTATGCTTTGAGGCATAGCTTTTTTGTTTGGTTTGGTTTGGTTTTTGTTTTTTAAGCATGCTTTTTACAGATGTAAGACTGTTCTCCACAAAATCTCTCATTTCCTCCATGTCCTTCTTCCAATGGTGCCAGAGCACAGCTTCTACCTGGTGGCAGTTCCCCTGCCTGGACAACATCACGTGCCACACGCCAGATTGCACAGTGCAATCTTCACATGCCCATGTTCACAGATTAGCCTGAGACCCTCCGTGTGTCAGACTCCTTAAAAACTTACTTTAATACCTCTCTTCACATAAGGATCCAGAGGTAAGTGGCAAAGGCATAGAGCCATCTACAGCTCTGTGCCTTCCTCTCCCATTTCAACTCTAATTACTCTAAACTTCTATGTACTGTATGCCCATCCCCTTTTGCTGATACAACTGAAGAGCTATCTGAGACTTTCCTCCTAAATTATAAATGACTCCCCATGCTAATTTCTTTCTTTTTAATATCACAAATTCTCTTTGGTCATTTTTAGTAAGCCATCAAAGCTGGCCTCCAACCATCACTCCCTACAACCTCAGGATCGGTGATGGGAAACAACTATGATTCTACAATTTATTGTATTAGCACTTCTGAAACAACAAAAGAGTCATTGATTTTCCAAGCCAAAGGCACATGGGAAAGCATAAAAAGCATCTCTGCCCAGTTCAGATCAGAGAGGAAAGAGACACTGCGTAGGAGAGGACTTCCCCCAGCCTGGCAACTCTTTGAAGCTAAAGGATGGGAGCCCAAGCAAGGAGTTTTTTGGCTGTTTTCTTACAGGTGTCAGCATAATTATTCTGACACAGGACCCTTCTTGCCGCTTGTCATGTTAATAGAAGAATGCGCAATACCAGTGAAAATCTGACAATTTTTTACTCTCTCTTTCTTTTGAACACTGCCCTAGCCACCCAGAGCTAGCTGATAACTCTGAGGGTAATTCAGGCAAAATTATCGCAGAACGCCCTTTGATGTCTGCTTTGATTTAATACAGATTCATGTAACAAACGTATAATGCAATAATGCCTTATAAAGAGTTAAAGAATACATGAGAAAGTTATGTCAAGGAAAGATTTTACCAAAAAGGCCTAAGGGGCAAGACATTGATCATATTGCTTAGGGATATGGTTTAGCGGAAGATTTGTTAGCGTTAGGTTAGAGGTTGGACTCGGTGATCTTGGAGGTCTCTTCCAACCTAGACTATTCTGTGATTCTGTGATATTATTGGAGGCTGGGTTAGGAGGGACATCCTGTGAAGTGGTGGGAACACGGACTGCATGGTCAGAAATCAAAAATCAAGAAAGCCCTTTCAGGTGAACCAGCTGCCATCAACTGCTAACCTGGGTTCACAGGTCTGCAGAGTTCAAAGGCTCACTTTATTGCCAACTCATGTGTCCACTGATGGATGATGAATATTTTAACCATATTTTTGGCTGGAAATATGATTATTAAAAGGAAAAAAAAAATTGAGATCAAAGCTCTCCTCTGAAGATTCTCTACTGCATATTCTACTTTATCACAGGAGAGATGAACCCATGATGATTGCCCACAAGGAACTGACCAGCAGCATCCACATGAGCTTAGACATTTGGATTTCTTTACCAAGGACGAGTATCAGTTAGACACAAACTTCTGCAAACCACCTATAAGCTTTTTCTCCTTTCTCATCCCACCAGCAAAGGCTCAGTTTAACATTTCCACTTACTGTGCTTTTGGAGAGAAAGAGAAAAATAAATCAGGTCTTTGAAGGCTGTAAGGAACAGACTGAAGAAAGGGAGACAAGATCAGAGAGACAGAACTAGGGTGAGGGGGAGGCAGCTGTCTCTAGCAAGTGGGATAACTGATGTGACTCACACAAAAGCAGCTTACGTTTCCTCTTTTTCTCTAGTGGATATTTCCACTTTGGCTTTTTCAGAGATGGAGACCAGACAGAAGCAAATGCATAGCAGCTTCCTAAAGCATCAGGTAAAAAAACATGGAGGCCTTGGAAGAATAAACTACATGTCTCCAAGACTTTGAGGACCTACTGACCATTCAAGGCAAAGGCAAACCTTTATCAGCAGAGAAGATGCTGACTCCAGATTACATTTTTTTTTTTAAGACTTCTCATTTTGCAGACCTACTACCTGAGAAAATTTGCATAAGAATAAACTGTCTCTTTCTTAGGAGTCCGTTTCAACTTGCTTTTATGGTTCCTACTGAAAATGATAATCCTCTGTTTGTGACATTGCAATCATTTCTACTACAATCAAGAGTTCTGTCCAAAAAGAGGATTACTGTCTCAGTTTGGGGAAGTATATGAACTTCAGAAAGAACAAAGCAGCCAGTTTCCAAGCAAATGACCTTGGTACCAGAGAACAAAAGAAGATAAATATATATATATATAAAAAAAACACTACATATGATCAGATCTGACACTTCTAAGAGGCATCTGGTATTCTTCACATTCATAAAAACTGGTTTCCTATATATGTTTGCACAATGGAGCTGCAAAAATTAGGCACAAACACTTATCTTTGCTATGCCACCCCAACATTCATTCAGATTTTTCCTTAGACAAACAATGATTTAAAACTAAACATCAGAGACATGTATACAGAAAACCTGGTACACTGCACAACTCATCCTTTCAGCAGTGTCCTGTGAGGAGAAGCATCACTGCACATGGTGCTGAATGCCAAACAACTGGTTTAAACCATTGCCTCTGGCAGCTGCTCTGCAATCTAAAGAACAAACAGTTTTTAAAAAAAAAAAGTCTTTGTTTTGCCTTTTTTTTTTTCACTGCATTATGGTAATACACTTTAATCTCTGATGTATATTAAACTGACAGTGTTAAAAATCTGTCAAAGGAAAAAAAAACGATACAGGAAAATGATGATGTAAGACAGGACAATAAACATTCTGCAATTGTGTAATCTGCCAAAATTCACTCTAAAATTGGCCTGGGAAAGGGAAGAAGAGTATTGTGCACTCAGAACACTCAGAACAGCTTTAGGGAATGTTCCCAACTCAAGCAGAAAACAATACCTGACTGAGACACGGATGTAATCACGAAGGAATGGAAAATACAACACACCAGAACAAAGAGCTGAATAGGAGAGAAGAGATATTTTCTTCATTTCTTTGATTTCCCACTGGGTAGGTACCTGGAGGGAATCTTCCCTCTTGTTCATCCACATAAGGTTTGGTTCACTGCGCTTCCACACACATTCACTCACTCTGCCTTCTGCTCCTCTCCAAGCCCTGCTGCATCTTTCTCTGATGCTGCTGGTGATCCCTATTAGATCCTGGACAATCTCTGTGTTCAAAAGTGATTGTCCCAAAACAATGAGCTCCAGGGCCATATCGGTCACAGAATCCAAACCACCAGCACCTCCCTCCCTCAGTTACAGTTAGCTACTCAGCCTTTCAGTAGGCTTCACCCAGGGAACAAAGACTTTGTGAGATTTTCTAGCACTGACCTTGCATTTCCATATATATATATATATATATATAAAGCTGCGGGAAAACAGTATCAAATGTAACTCTTGCTTTCAGTCAATTCCACACACTATGTCCCTGGTAATTCAAGTAATCACATATCGCTCCTCAAATCACTAATCGAGGGATTAGTCTGTTCTTGGTATCCAGTGAAGAGTCATTTAACTAGGCAGGGGACTTGTCAGGAGAGCCCTGAAGGACTTCACCACTAGCAAGGGTGAAGGGCCCCAAGGGCAGAACCAGGCATACGGCTGGTCAACAGGAGGGGATACAGAGAGAAGCATTATTTTCCACGTAGGTCTTTTCATTAGTTCTCTCAGAACTAAATCAGAGAAAAATGAACAAAACAAGGGATGAGGCCAAATTATATTTGCTGAAGAGGAGTTATAGAGATTAGTGTAGTAATTAATCAAGACAACCATGTCAGCAAGGGTCTGACCTTTATTCTTGCCCTAGTAACAGTTTTGTCCCTGGTGACTTTCGGCTTGCATGCTAAAGCGATTTAGATACATCCCTCAATTAATCGCAGGATACCCCCTGGGGGATAGGAGAGCAGCACTGCAAGCTGCAATCAGGGATGCTGAATCAGAGGAGGAGTGACCGAGTCAAGGGCACCCAGTGAAGGGCATGGGCATGGCTGGGGAGCCTACAATTCTCTTTACCTCTCAAACTTCACGTCTCGCTGCTAGAAACAAAATTGTTTCAAGATATTAATTTGAAATTTTGCTACGCTTTTTTAAAACCATAGAATAAGAATTAAAGACTAAAATAAACAAAAAAATACAATATGAGTCTGTCTTAAGAAGAACTTCTGTGTTTTATTTTTTTCTGTAATAAACAATACCACCACATCAGACTCACTCAGACAAAATGACAGCAGTGGAGAGCAGGACAGCACTTCAATCTTCAGTTACGCCCTGCTTGTTCCCTTCCTCCTGAGACAAAATCCTTCATTCAGGTAGATGAGCCACCCATCCCCACACTTCAGAGAGCCTGAAGTCCCTTACTCAATGTCTGTCATACAGCAGGGTCACTTTCAGCTTCTTGAGTACGAGCAAGCCTCTGAGCACCACTCTCGCTCTGACAAAGCCCTGCAGGTCACAGATTCATAGAATCAGCAAGGTTGGAAAGGACCTTGCAGCTGGACAGCTGAACACAAGGTGGCCAGGGAGCTCCTGCTATGCTCACATAGCAGGGACAGAGGAGGTGGAATCTGGACAGCCTCAGAAAGACAACGTACAACCAGTCTTTCAGACAACAGGACTAACATGCCACGTGAGTTCAGGAGAGTGGTGATGCTCAAGGATGGCAACAGATGGAAACAACACTGGAAGATAGCTGCTTCTATCTGAGTATTCTTCTATGAGAACCTGAATCTGTTTTTGTCTCCCAAGCAAAAGGAACAAACATATTTGGCCATGAAGCCTGGCCTTAACAAGAGTCAGGAGAGACTGTCAGTGGCTTGTTAGAATTAGACTTTCTGTCAGGATCTTAGCTAGTTAAGAAAGAACAGAAGCCTTGAATTTATAGCTTCAGTTATAAAACTCAGATGAAGAGCTAACATACTTATTGAGTACACCCAGCTGGGTCTGCGGTTTGCAAACACTTGATTGAATAATTCCCAAATCTCCTGCCCAACACAGACAGGGTCTAATATAAAGTCTGGAATAGATTTTCTAGGGTTTATTTTAAACAGCTGTTCCACAGTTCTGATCTGGAACAAAGATGGAGACAACCCAGATATGATGCTCTGGTGGTGAACTGAATCAGGCTTTCAGGGCACTCAGTGCACTAGCAGGCCACAATGGCCCTTCTGGGGTCTCCACTCACACCCTCTGCCCTTGGGGGCAGAAACCTAATTTCAACTCAGGCTATGCTGTAAATGTGCTCACCTCCAGCTCCAGCCACGTTGCCTCCACACTTATACCTGACCACACAGCCCATCAGTCTGGGCTCTGGCCTACAGACTGACCTCCCAGCTTCACCTTGTCACCATGGACCTGCCAAGTGGCTGCCAGTCCATATATAATGCTGGTGAACACTGGACCTAATCCTGACTAACTTTTTTTCCCACCTTGACTTTGGACCTGCTTTATCAGTCATTAGGTCTTGCCTAATGACTCGGGCTCCTAGGTGAGCCCCAGTATCCTCAGAGGCCTGGTCCGCTTATCTTGCCTGGGGCTAGTGGGAGCAGGCCTTGGCTGGCAAGCAGAGACATCTGCTTTATCTCCATTTCTCCCATTGCTATCGCTGACCTTCATTCTTTTTCTCAGAAGAGGCAACCTAAATAGTCCAACTCAACTCCAGCTGAGCAGCAGTGCAGATGATATAGTATGGACAAGAAACACTGGCCCTCAACCTGTCACTACGTGAGCCGAACGTGTCTGTCCTTTCCACTTCAGCTCCACAGTCCCTTGGCATTCAGTCCCAATGTTGGG
Organism: Oxyura jamaicensis; assembly: GCF_011077185.1. Lineage (NCBI taxonomy): Eukaryota > Metazoa > Chordata > Aves > Anseriformes > Anatidae > Oxyura > Oxyura jamaicensis. The sequence goes on from NC_048902.1 coordinate 14,519,228, forward strand.
TAAATCTCAGACAAGAAAGGTGAAGATGTTGATGGGGCCTGGACTGGCACACCATCCTTCTCCAACACTCCTCAGTATAGAGGTCACAACATCCTAAATCACAGCGAGATTAAGACCAACTTCACTGCACTGTTTTATGCTTACTTGACTGACACCTTCCTGTCCATAGATAACTAACACCTATCACCTCTCGACCATCATGTTTGAATTTGGCCAAAAAGCTTTCCAGAACAAATAAACCTTTTAACTTGAGGTGCCAAGTTCATTTTTGCTGAAGCCAACAGAGCTACCTCACTTTAGAATCCAGCTACAAAAATAGATCCCTTTTCCTTAGTTATTGTTGGCAAACATCGGTTCAAGTGAGAAAAGCTATTCCTGGGCTTTTATTGGCAAGTCTTATGTTCAGAAACTAAAAGAAGGAACTGGCTGCTAGTGGAAAAAATGTTAGACATGACTTTCAAGAAACATCAGTTACTGCCAAGCTCTTAAGCACATTTCTCTGGGGGAGGGGGGAACACAACGCTTTATTAACTTATTAGCAGAGGTCACATTTATGAGGGTCAGTGAGAGATAAAAGCACATATAGAAAGTTCACTGTCTCAGACTGACCATCAGCTGTATGGTCAAATTCCACAGATGCCCTCATACACTCATTTCACTTATGCTTCTTCTTTCACAAGGAAAATCCCCCAGTTCTTAGTCACAAAATGACTGCTAAACATGAACGTGGTGAAGTTTCTAGAACATTTTTGAACAATGCATTATTCCCCTATTTGGGAACCCCAATTTGAACTTCTCATCAGATACACTCATAGATCTCCACATACACCTGATTGCAGATGTACAGGGACACAGACTGTAGTGCCATAACAAACAGGATCCATCCATAAACAATGTTCATCTGACATACCAGCACATACCTGCACACTTGAAGATCTGAGAGAACATTTGTTGGGCTAGCTCCCACATCCACATGCATGTATCCACATTCTGTCAGAGTTATACTATAGTGTTCCACTTTGCACACAAATATTCACTGGGTATTTAAAAAGCAAAACAAAACACCCCATCAGTACAAACATTCACCTAATGTGCGATTCAAGAAAGTACAGGCAGGCAGCTAAATGGGAACACACAGCGATTCATATCTGCTTCTCTTCTAAATTGTATGCATGGTCTTCAGGCATTTATTAACACCATCTTAATTATCTCTAGCAATTAGTGTTATAAACAGCAAAACAGAAGAATACAGATCTTGGTCCTTTATAAGTGAATTCATTACACCCAGTAATACCAGTCACCCCGATAAATATAAAGGGATAGCACAGAACTGTTTTTCTATTTCTGAGGCATTTGCTTCAGTGTAACATGGATTTATTCAGCAACAAGCTAGGAAACAACACAATAAAAATGACTAAATGGAAACATAAAAATTAGAGCCTTTTACACAGAGCCAAGCCGGGCAGTACTGTTACCGAGACTCCTAATAAAAATCAAAATTGATTGGCAAATGATTTGAGGAAAAATATACCCTGTTCTTTTCCACTTCTTGTCAGCAAGCAACAGATTATGCACGCTATCGTCACGCATAGCCATTACCCTGAGCTGTGTTTTCTGTGACTCAGTGACACTAATTCTGCCTACGCCTCTCCACTGGTCTAGTATTGAACTGGAAAATGCAACAGGTCCCAAACTCAGCAGACCCAGCTCCACCACTTATGAATTTCCCCTAAAGTCACTCCGAAGTTGAATTTTGATGTCAGTCTTAAGCAAAAGAATGGAAATACAGTTATTCAACTACTGAAAACATTAAAAGCCAGCTCTGTTTGGAAATCTCTTCTCTCTTTTGTTCTGTCCAACTTTGGAGTCTCTCTTTTACATCCAAAATCTGCTAAGGATTATGTACGATCAGTAAAGACAAGGTTTTAACTCTGTCCCTGCAAGCTCTTTTAGCAGGTCTGTAAAAGCTGTGGGTGCCTCCTTTCACAAGGGCAAATCATTCATTCATAGGCAAATAGTAAGCTTGAGAGGCAGGTTACAAGCTGCACATGGAATTATCCTCTCCACGTACACTGCAGCTGGTTTTCCCTCCAAATGGGATGTAAATTCTACACAGTCCTACAGACGGAGTCCTCTATATATAACAAATAACTTTGTGCTGTTGCAAACAGAAGTGCCAATGTGCCACGAAGGAATGAAAGGTCTTAAGGGTTTCTCTCCACTCCCCCTGCATCCCTCTTCCTCTTAGAGTCAAGCATATAGATATAGATGAGATGTAGCTGGGAGTTGTGCCTAGCCTCTGTAGCACTGACACAGAAATAATACATGTAAAATACTTCTGGTTGCCTTGGAAGGGTTCTGGCTGTCTTAAAGAGAAGGTCTTCAATTACTGATTTTGCCTTTTTGGAAGCTTTTTAAGGTTTAAATTCCAGATGAGGACTTAACAAGATCTCATGTTCAATTCAGTTTATCATAGCTGTATGCTCTCAAGTGAAATCAGTGGAACTGACTGAAAAGAGTAGGGTACTTGATGAAGTGCCTTGGGAATTGAAATATCTGTTATTAAAGGTACATGAAATAAATCTCTCTTCAAAATTTTACCCTTGCTTATTCCAACCAGTCAGGATCTTGAGCAATGCCAACCTGACCTGAAATGCCATCTGAACTGTACTTACATATTCTGAGCAAGCCTAGAAGTGCCACGTGCTTCTCATTTGTGGGATATGTGAGCAGATAATAAACCAAATCAGTACCACAATAAAACCGATCTCTCTTTGGGCTGCTCCTCTTCTAAGAACCTTCTCACATGGATTCAGAAATCTGTTGCGTTTCTTTTTTTTTTTTCCTCTCCCAGAAAGCATCAGAACAGATTATACCAAAGAGACACAGAAAATACTGCTATGATTCCTCCTCTTTCCTAGCAATGAACTCAGAGAAGACATCATTCATACGATACCAGTCAACAAGTCACTGTTGTGGGAAATCTTGGTTACCCTTTCCTCCTCTAACACAAAATCCACCCATGTTATTTTGATTACCAAAACACCTATGCTGAGAAAAAAGCTGTAGAAGACCCTAAGGAAAAGCATGAGAAGCCAAGGAACACACGCTGTGTTCCCTTCAATCTTCTGATAAACACTGGATGAACAGTAATTAGAAAACATTATAAGTAACAACGCATTTCTTCTTGCTATACAATGCAGTAGGCAACACCAGCTTAAAGAAGCACTACTGACAGGCGTGGTCTGTTTTGTCTTGCTTTCTGCCACCTTATCACCCCTCGTGTCAATAAGGTATCACTGAACTGACCTGCAGAGTACGAGGAGGCTGCCCTGCAGTTCTGGTCCAATCTCAGCTAGAAGAGATGGCATAGGGCCTCAGAAGGCATTCAGCTCCTCTGCATGTGGCAGCCCACAGGAGAGCAGCCACACATTCACAAATGCCCGTGCTATCCTTCAGTAGGCTTCATTGCAATCCTGTACACCACACTCCATTCCTCCACTCTAATTAGATACAAATGCAAAGGAACTGAAAGACAGATTTCCCACCTAGCTTTGCATTTATTAAAAGGTCACCAAGGAAGTGTGAATTTTTCCTGTGAACACAGATATAAGAATTGAAAGAAACCTGACCTTCATCATTGCTATATACATTTTCTTTTCAGTCTTCATTTAGAAATGAGGCCCCTTTCCCCTACACAAGGTACTCCAGACTCCCACATGTGCTATGCAAGAAAGACTTAGATAAAAAGTTGGGGATTATGCATCCCTTCCTTTTTTCCCTTCCACCAGCACTAGAAACTCTGAAATAGTGTCACACAACAGCAAAATGCTGCCCTTTCCAAAATCACTTGAGCTGTACATAGCCCAGTACAGACCCACCAGGAGCCCCATGTGCTACTACACATACACGCACAAGATACATGCACTCATGCATTTGAAGCAGTAAATACTCATAGCAGTTAGACACATTTCATGTTCTGCCTTTAAACAGAGATGAATGTACACATACACACACCCTTGCACACAACTTCTTCCAAGTATAACACATAAACACATCCCCAGGGTGCATACAAACACACATCTAGCTCGGGCATACGTAAATCCACTTGAAAAGCACAATTCCGTACATCCCATTCCTCACTGTTAGTAACATACCATCATCGCTTGCATGCTCGTGCCTGGACTCAAACACATACCCTTCCTGACCCCCACCTCTACGCATGCAAGAAGCCTGGGAATCAATAACCACTTACAGCCCTTCAATCCAACACTGTCAACTTTGTTCTCCCCTATTTATAGTGACAGACAAGCAAACTAAAGATAGGGAGCATCAGTATGCAGAGGAGGAAAAGTGGACACTGTGTCAGCATAAGCAGCAGACAGAAGCTGCTGAATTCAGTAGAGGCTGTTCTTGCCTCCTGCAACCAAGAGCAGAGCTGCCACTTGTCCAGAAACTTTCTGTTTTATTCCCAGGACATCGATGCAACCAGGCAGAACAAAACAGGGCAATAACATGAACCATTTCCCTGAAACAACATAATTGTACATAAGAAGATTCAGAAAAAATCCAATTCTTATCTGTTTCCTAAGTCTGAGCAATGATCTTGTCCACATAAAGATGTGCAGCATGCTCGGTGTAACACCAAAACAACTTGATATCATACCCTGCAGAGAAGACAGCATGAAACTAAATATACTTCAGACAGTCAGGCTGTCTTTAAAATTGTCAAGTTGCCCTGTTGACCTTTTAAAGTGTATGAGCATACAAATGAAATACATCTGAGAGCGGTCAATACCTCTGCCAATGAATTTCAGCCAACCTTGCAGCATCTGGAATAACCAAAAAGCTGTCGGTATGCCCGAAGTCTGACATGAGCTCTTATCATGTACCTTCATCACAGCCTCCTCTGCCCAGCTACCATCTGAACATCCCTAAGCTAGTCAGACTCAGCCCACGACATGGCCTCATTCTTACAGTCCTGAGTTTCTCACTATGTCTATATTCAGAAATCTCAATTCTGCATTATGAACACGTTTCACTATGCTAGGCCTGGATTTCTCCTGGGCAGAGAATGGCATTAATATAAATATAATTATGGTTGTTTAATAAATGTATGATGTCTGCCGATCTATCTCGTTAAATTAACCACAGGAGTGAATTTTGTATTAGTCGTGACAAGGCCCATTTTCAAAGCTGACATTTAATATTACTTAGCCGTACAAATCATTCTTTAAGGTTCACAAATCAAAGGATTTGGTGAGTATCTGTGAGAGAGGACCAAATACACAAAACCAGAGAAGCAGTTTTGGTAGCTTGCAGCAGGTATCCAGTCTATGCAATACATTTATCTAGAACTGGCGAACCAGGAGAAATTCAAGCCATTTCAGCGCACGTGGAGGTTGAAGGAGGTGTACTTGACTTGGAAAAAATGTCAACGCTTTGACCGCTGGAAGCCTTTCCAATCACCAGACGTACTGGCTTTATCAGAAAAGTGACCTTTCTGTCACTCTTTTGGAGCCAGCCCGAGCTGTTTTCAGATCCCTTTTATTTCATTCTCCCTCACTGGAAAAGACAAAAGAGCTGCTCTTAAAAGGTCACCGTGAAAATGGTGTCCAGCTGCCTACCACAAAATCCATACGTGCCATCAGGCTGCGGGGAATATAAAAGCTGTCACACAGCACGATCATTGCTTTCATTTTTGGTGGAAAGTAGTCGCACTGGCTACGGTGTTGACTTCAGGTGCCTGTTCCCCTGGGTGCAGGTCAGCTGAAGGTTGTGAGCAAGGCTCTGTGTTACTCAGACGCGTTTATGCTGCATTGCAGGCCTGTCTCCCTGCTTGCCCATCACTGCCAACTGGCGGAGCATGCACGCTCTGGGCCATCACAACATCATTCTGTAGCCCTTTCTCCCCAGCTCACATGACAGCCAGATCCAATCCTATTACTTTTCAAGCCTGGGAATAAAAAAAAAAAAAATACAGGAAAAGCAATAAAAAATGGAATTGAAGGTACAATATAATGGAAAAAGAGAGCTGCAGAGGAAACACCTTCAGAAGTGCTAGACTCCTCCTCAATTGTTTTTATGTAGAATTAGCATTTCAAATCTAATAATCTCCTCACTCAACTTTCAATCATCTCACAACATAAAATCATTTTATAAACTACCAGCTTCCCCTCCAAATGAGAACAAGTCTCTGCACCTGCAATCTGCTGACCATTAGCTTTTACAGGAAGGACTACAAAAAGAATACCTTCCACTGAAATGCAAACTGCCACTCTGATCATATGGAAAAAGCAAATCAATATGTATTTATACACTTCATAAAATAAAAAAGTAATCGCCAGGAGGAATAAACTATGGCAAAATGGGCAAAGTTTCAGGGACTTATATTCCTGATTGTACTTAGCTGTACTTCTCTTTCAAACTCATTTGCAATATCTTCTTCAACTCATTAAAAATAAGCTTTTTCATTGTTGCTTTGTACGAATCTCTGATTCAATTTTCATGTGAAGTTCATTCATTATTTCCAGTACCCCCAAAGGAAACTTTCTGCTTTATTCCAGAAGCCAAGACGAGGTGGGAGAAACAGTAAGAGATTTGGTTAGGAATGTTTTGGGAAAACTGTTGCTGTTGATTTATTTTTTTTGTTTATCGGAGACAAAACTTCCTTGTTGGAATACAGCAGGTTTGAGGTGACTTTCCTCAGAAAGAGCTGCTCAGCTCTCAGGTGACTTTTCTGATCAGACCCCCCACAAAAGGTAGCCTTTCCAGTTGATCTCTTTTCTTCCCTATGAACAATGCAATACGAGTTGGAGCAGTGTTTTTGAATGTTGCTGTTGCATCTTAGCTAAGTACTGTTGCTGCCAAGTTATAGAATTAGCCTCTTTCTGGCTCAAGGAGAGGCAGATAGAACAAACTGAATAGATGCCCTAGGGATGCCGATCTATGGAAGACACAAAGGGTCATGAAAATAAAGTGTGTCAAATGGAAGTGTGTTCATCCTGCACCTGGACCAGTGGGCTAATAAATCCCAGAGTTAGAAGTGATACGGGGAACGATAATCAGTTTTTAGCATAATTATTTTTGTGAACCCCCAGACTATAACATACCATAATTTCTGGAAAGACCAACAATTTTATAGGTGAAAGGAGAAGCACCTCTAACAAAGAAAAGGTACTTCTTTATTAAATGCAATAATTCCCACAACAGTGTTCTACAGCTTATTTACTACCTATTGTATCGAATGCTTTCCTATTGTCCTTAATATTGACTACCCTGGTTTTACTTATGTTTTTAGCTTATGCAATGTTACAGTGGCTGGTATCTGTTTTTCCCTATTATTATTTTTTGTTCAAAAACTATAAATCTATGCTGCTATTCCTCAGATGATCATTTTCGTCAGCCATGTTTAGCATCTACTGTAGCTTACTCATTACAGTCAGAAATACTAGAAAACAATTAGCACTAGCAAACAAGAAACAGACTGAAATAACAGAAACCTGTCTCACTATAATCAATGTATCATGTAGATTTTTCATCAGCATTATGATTCATTATCCTCTATACTCTAATGATTACCTTCTCTTCGCTACTAATCCAGGATGGGTTTTAACTGAACGTCCTCAATTCTTGATTAAAATTGTGTCCTTTTTTGAGTATGTAACAAAATCCTTTTAAAAGGGCTCAATTTTTATTCATAATACTTCTGCCTTTTTGCTTCTCTTGCAGTCTGTGTTATTTGTAATACTTCCTCAGCTCTGGAAAATCAGCCCTTATTAAAGAAAAAATCTACATGAACACATGTTAATAGGAATGCTGTCCTCTGCCCATATTAAATGTAATTGGGTCATGATCACTGGTGTCTAGGTAACCACAAACTCCCACACCAAAGATTAATTCATCCTTTCCTATTATAATGTAGTCCAAAATAGAGTTACACTCCATACAACATCCTTTGTGTTAGAAAATAATCATCTGCAGTGTTTAGAATCTGTGATAGTATTTGTGCTGCCTGCATGAAATCTCAGGTATATATCACCCAAACGGAAGTCCCTAACTCCGTGTTTACTTTTTGTGTACTGAATACAACTACTTATAAGGTAATTCACCTCATTGTGTAGTTGTATTCAGTGGGGCCAGGCAGGCTCCTTTGCTAGAATTTGTCAGCATAGGTGCAATATACAGTAAGTAATTGGATTATCAGCAAACGAAGATATAACAGACTACTATTCTGCCCCACCCAAGCCACATATACTCACTATTCTTTTCTCCCTCCCAAACCAGATACATCGATAGGCAGAGATTCTCATATTCCAAAAACAAACTTTTCCTATCAGGTTTCAGCACAGACAATTGGACTGAACTTCATCAACAAGATCTTTCACTTGATTACTAAGATGCTAATAGTAGCATGTAGACACCTGAGAAATGTATTTCTTCTGCAGCTTTTCCCATATTTGTCATCTTTTTATAACAAGCTATTTGAGCTTGAACTGCATTTATTTTCATAGAGCTCTCTTTTTTTGCTACTTTAGTATTACTTATTTTTTGCTTCATGGCAGATCAGTTCTCTTCCCCTGAAGCACAAAGGTCCCCTATGGCCACTGGAAAGCAACTCATTTATTCTCCAACAAACTGTCTTGTGCTTCATGTCATTTATGCAACCAATGATTACCTTTCCATCTTTCCTGTCCTCTCTCAATGACAGCTTTAAAAGGCTTTCTGATAATATCATCAAGATTTGCCTTTTCAGCAAGAACTTTGAAGTATGCTGACATATTCCACTTGTTTCTCCACAATGTTTTTCCACAAGTATCATAACCAAATTTGTCTTTGTATCTTGCTATTTTCTTCCAAAAAGAAAATGCACTGTCCCATTGCACTTTTGTTTACTTCCCTGTCCTCTTTTCCAAAGTGGAGCTCACTTATGATGATTACTTGGCTGAAAATATATCAGTGGTTTCTTGTTTCACTTCAGAAGGCATTAAAAATGGCTTCATGATTCTCTATACTCCTGAAGCTGTCTCAGTCACTGAGTATCTGAGAGAAAAATACTACAAAACATCAGTATTGAACGTCTCCAAATTCTGTTTCTTCTCTTGGCTATGAGTAACCAACAACTTTTTTTGATTTTGACTATCTTCAGCTTCCTCATGTCTCACTTAGAGCACTTATTCAAATAATTTCGGAGTTGTCACTGATAGCTGCATTTCCATGGGTTGTACCTTGTGCTGAAGTTTCTATTTCCAGACCATGTATCTTCACTTGTAGATCTCCTGTCATCTGGCAGCACACGCACCAAAAACGTCTTCCTTAGACAAGAATTAGAATCACAGCATTTGCAGATCGCGGCAATTTTTTTTTTTTTTTTCATCATTCATATGCAGTATACAATAGTGAGTCTCACCTAAAGACAAACCATAAAACTCCCAATTCTCACTAAAACTGTCCTGGCAAGGTGTATCGACTTTTCTGTCTTGTAGATTATCCAGCATAAGCATACCCTTACTCTACAAGTTTATTGCATATAGAAGCACGTATTTCTGCTCTGTTATTCAGAATTAAAGTATTTGCAATTCAGTTTGGCTTAATTTACTTTGGAAATTAGTTAAGCCAAATTTAATTAAGGCCACCTTAATTCTGCTTCAGAATGTTGACATGTGGCTTAATATGGTTTAGCACAGGACTTTCCACTTGCACCTTTAGCTAAATCAGAGCTATTTTCCTGCATGTTCTGATACAGAATTCAGCCTGCTTTAATTAATAAAAATAAAAAATGAAAGGTGGCTTCGTTGCATTGTATAAGTATCTTTAAGACAGTAAATTGGAAGTTATTAAACATCTCTCTAAACCAGCAGAGAAAAATCAAGAGGGAGGCTGAATACAGCAGTCAGATGAATTCAAATTAGAATAAGGCAATAATATTTAATGGTTACTGACCCTGGAACAAAATACCATGGGACCAGATGGATTTCCAATCTTGAGATGCCCTCAAATCCAGTCTGATTTTTTTCTACAAAAAATCTACTTACACAAACACAAGTTACGGGCTTTGTACAAAGCAGCCTGGGTGAAGCCCAAAGGCTTATGCTGTATAAGAGGTCAAACCAGAAGAGCTAATGATCCCTCCTGGCCATTAAGCTCCATGAATATGTTATTAAGGTTCTGTTTTCAGTGCCTAATGCCTATCCCAGCAACTGCAGCCTTCCCTGCTATAGGTGAGGCTGGGTCCAGACATAGCAGACAAGAGCAGGAGATCTGGAACCCCTTTGCTCTGTATTTGACAATGAATAATTTGTGTCTTCAGTCCAGACTTGAGACTTCTGAGTCCTGTTTCATACACCCCCATGCGCATACCTCATACACGTGCAGCACACTGGCCTCTCTGCCTCTGGTTTGGGATCCCCTACAACTTCCTTCCAGTATCTGAAGTCTCAGAAAGGGAGAGAGGCTCTGGAGCTGTGTTATGTAGAACAGACACATACTCAAGGAGCTGTGCTGGACGCAGAATCTCAAGGAGTGGGCTCATGCAATGCTCACCTTCACTGGCTGGAAGTCCAGATCCTACCCAAGGACAAGCCTACCAGATGGCACCCTCTGCAGACATGCCTGTATTATTGATGATGTTTAGAGGGACAGGCAAAGGAATATACATTGTGATTTAAGTAAAAAGAAATGGCAGTACTCTAACAGTGAGGGTGTAATTTAGTAGTTATAATGCAGGGGAACAACAGTTGGTCCTGGTATATTCAGTAATTTGGAAAAAGTGTTGTGGTAGAAAGAAAAAGAGAGGAAAGAAAACATTATTAGTATGAGAGTCTAGCATACATGAAAAAATAAATCTGGATTGGGAACATAAAGGAAGCAACCACAGAGACAAGAACGGGATGAAAAGAAGGATGTACCCACAGATTTCAAGGTTGGAGAAAAGAAGTGGATCATCTAATTTGATTTTTTTTATTATTTTTTTTAATTTTTATTTTATCTTTGACAAGACCAGAGGACCTGGGAGTAGATAATAGAGGAAAAAAGACAGCAGTGGACATGGTCAGAGCGGACAGATAAAAGACTAGGAACTACTGCAGCTGTGGGAAGTGAATCTTACAAGGATACAGGAACCAGGAAGGGGACAGAATGGAGAAAGAAGGGAGAGCAGATTTCAATATATAGCTTACATTTAATACTGGATAGCATAAACATATTACAGGCATCAACTAGAGGAATTCACTGCTGCAGGAAATCCTGTCTGGGAAAGGATTATGAAAGAGGATAGAAAAGTGCCGTAATTTCACAAAGAAAGTCACTCATTATTTCAAGGTTGTAGAAATGATAATCAGGCCTCATGTTGCAGCACATGGAGGGAGACAGGTCAGGCTGGTAGGATTATTTCTTCTTTTCCGTGTCTTAGTGTAATTGAATCAGTTGCATTACAGCCTGGTTTTGTTCTCTTCTGAGCCGTGAGGAACCAAACTCTGTATGAGGCAGGATACCTGATTATATGGACCAATGATCTGATCCAGCATGGCAAATGTTATGATCCTAAGAGAAGCAAAATCAATCTTTGCAGAAAATCCTGTGTGTAAAAGACTTTGAAATTTAGATGCTTCTAACATCCATGCAGAGTGAAAAACAAACATGGCTCCTTTAGCCTGTGCTTTTGCCACCTCCCAATTCTTATTTTCCATGCCTGAGGAGTTCATGATTAGACTATGAGCTTCATCAAAGGGCAATTTTCAGCTGCCAAATAGATTTGTACAATAAATCCACATGGGGCCAGATCAACAAGGAAGAGACACATCAGAAATCAAAAACCTAGCTGCTGTAATTCCACCGAAAACTTGAAAGGATGATGTGCAATGATATTTAGACTTTTAAAGGGACACCATCAAAATACTGGAGTTAGTTTTCATTAGAAACGTTGCTTTTCTATTCTTTATCCTTCCCAAGAGTTCTTTCCTTTAGCAGACTGAAATCCCACTGACATTCAAGGTCATGCCATTCAGAACTTCTTAGTGGTCTTCAAATAAAAGTAACATTTCATCCAGAAAAATCACATGTATGTATGTGACTGCAGCTGTCTGATTTGTGTCACCATTAATATTTATGTTAGAAAATTAAAAATAATCTTTAAGAATCTAATTTGCTTCGCTCCTGTAGTTTTGTTTGTTCTAATAATTTGCACTATGAAACTCGCTAAGTCTCTAACAAATCCACATCTGAAGTAAATCCAGCTACTCAGCTATAGTCATAAATTGAACAAGCAGAATTCATAATGGAGCCCAGCTACAACTTACTAGCCATTTTCAGCCTTCTGGCTATACAAAAGATGGTTTAACTTCTGAGTATGAGGGTACTGATTTTATTAGTAGGGGAGTCTGCTCCTCCTTACAGCACATGGAAGGACCCACTCCCCTGGTGACAAGGTAACAGCATTTGCTGTTTTGATGTCTTCACATAAGTACATTGGTTTTGCTCATTTTTAGATGGTGCCACAATAAAAATGTCTTATCAGAAGGCTGAAAATATAGAGATAAGCCATGGATTCGTATCTTGTTCCCTCACAAAGTACAATCTCTTTTCCACGCAACCACAAATGCAATTAATAGCAAATGGATTTTTTGCTTCAAACATCTAGGTTGCCCGTGTTTGCAGTGTAAAAACCTGAGATTCTTCCATCTACTCCTGTTCTCTCAACTTCTAGAAAAGGGGTAGGACAGGATAATTGCACTTCTGATTCCGTGCAGTCTTGTTCCTCATTCCTGTTGTACAGAAACGGTTTGATAACCCTTCCGAATTGGTACCTATAGCCTCTTTTCCTAAGCGGAGCTTTGAAATATAGAAATACCGGTTTGCAACTAAACATCTCGGGAAGTTCAAAAGCAGTTGAGGGAAAAAGCTCCCATAAACAAAGCAGAAACATCAGTTGGTTAGAGGACATTGGGAAAAAAAAAAAAAAAAAAAAAAAAAAGAGAGAAAAAAAAAAGAGGAACATCAGCATTTAAGATGGGCTGGAATCAAGGTAACACCTCTTTTCCACTCTTCAGCCCCACAGCCTCTGATGTCTCTCTTAGTTTAATAAATAAATAAGCTGCCAGCAAGATATGCTATCATCATTTGCAAGTAAAAGGAAATTAGGAGATTGTACGGATTTGTTGGAACAAGCACTCCAAGGCTGAGCCCTAAACAGGAGTGGTAAGCAGCAGAGCTGAGACAAGTGTTCCAGTTATGTGGTGGAGAGCAAAAGGGTGCACGTAATGGCTGTTTTTGTTTGTTTGCTTGTTTGTTTTTAATTCTGAATCTAGCAACGTCCAGTGAACCCCTCCAGAACCGGATCCCTCCCAACTCTGCCAAGTCAGATCTGTTATGATCTCATCCTTGTTGGCCAAAGCAAATCACAAACCACCAACAACTACAAATCACAGTAGGGCATGGGACCTATTCTCCAGTTTCACAGATGGCCAACCCTCGATAATCTATCAACAGTTGAGATGAAGGAGCTAATTTAAGACACTACTACTTCCAAAGGGCTAGGCTACTGGGGAGCTGAAGAAGTAGAGATCCCATTTGTGTCAGCTTTACGATTGGTTCCAAAAGGTAGAGAAGCTAGCTGGTTTTGCAGTCCTTTGTAGTTCAGGACCATATATTTATCCTTTCGTAACACGTTTCTATCAGCAAACTCTGGGAAGGAGATAGCACACATTTTTTTCTGCCAAGCCTGTGGAGAGTTCTTGTACAAAACTAGCTCATCTGACTTAATACAGGCTAACAGCACCAGAAAACACAGGTTTTGTGGCTGTAAGCCACAAGACACGGTGGTTTCAACTTAATCATTATGTTGCTCTGGACAATCAATATCATAAACCACACATTTGACACTATGAATAGCACTGCCTATTTCCAACAGGAAAGACTCATTACTGCTAGGTAAGAATGCTGTGTCAAAAGCCACGTTTGGGACTGGAATAGCTAGGAATGCCAGAGATCAGCACTAACCTATGCTGCCAAACCTTGGTGGAAAAGTTCAGGACAGGATCATATATCAAGCACAAAAGACTAGCACTATGGCAATCAACTGTGATCTGCCTTCCCTGTGGCTCATTCCCACAAGAGATGCCTCAAATTCAGTTTGATTTGTCTTAATCACCGCTGTGACAGCCCTTCTGTACAGTTTTGTTTTGTTTTGTTTTTGTTTTCCTTAAACCAAACGTCCACAGTTAGAATAACTTCCTGACTTGTATACGACTAAGAATAAAACCTGGTGCCTCTCCTAGCAGTTTGGCTATCAGTAACAAAGCTGTCACAGGCAGTCTTGTTTCCTTCCAGAGAGGGTCTAAGAGGGAGAGAACACATTCACAGGCTATTCCCAGCACACTGGTGACGCATCCTTCCTTCCTTCCAAGCCTGTTAGGGTTTCTGGAACTTCTCTCCAAAGCCTAGCATCCAAATCTACCTTGACATAACACCACTGAACTTGGCAAGTCCGGGAAGTCTGGGATACAACTGACCCAGTATCTCTGGAGAAATAATCAAATTAGAAGAGTTTAAATGAATATCTTTACCCATCATCCAACTAGCATTAGTTAATTTTTTATTTTTTTTTTTGGTCATATATATCTAGAATTTCCAATACATTGTTTCTTGGATATAGGTCAATAATGAAAAAAATTAAAACACTGCTGCCCAATACCCCCTGACAATTCTGGTGCTAGCATTTAGTGCTTCCTGAGTGCTTTGGGGACATGGAAGCTAAAGAAGGCTACAAGTCGTTCTCCATTAAGTGTCATTCTCCTGTCTCCACTAACCGTGTGAGTTCAAACACAATGGAACATCCCTCAGTCCTCTGATCTCAAACTTTCAACCTGGCTACAGGAAAGCAGATGGCCTGAGTGACAGCTGAAATCCACTGCAGCAGGTGCTCACGAGGACTTCTTCCAAAATCTGTTTCAAGGCAGCATTCACGGGGCACCTCAACAGATGGACCAGTGCTCAGTATTTGGCAGGCAACCATCCCTTTGCTAACCTCTTGAAAGAGGTAAGAACTCACTTGGTCGCTCAGAGAATGGAGTTGTTTGTAAAGCAGCAAACTCAGTCTACAGGATTTAGAGACCACTGCTTTTCCAGAGACATTCACAAAACAGCTCCATTTGACAACTCGGGAAGAGGGACTAAGTAGTCTCAGCACAAAGCTGTGAACTTGTACTAGTGCCAGAAAATGGGTCTTGTCCTACCTAGTGTTCAAAAATCAATTAATAAAAATAAATGATCTTATGTCAGAAATCATGAAAAGAAAAACAATCCTACTCAATTACTGATCTCCCCCCAAACAGAAAAGCTGAAGCTTTATATATATATAAAGGGAAGGAAACAAAACAAAAACTACACAACTTAAACACGTAGAATCCTTCAACAGGTCATATGAGAGCCTACAGGTCTCCAAGGAAGACCACTATCTCCTGGTTTGTTTTCTCGGGAATGCTTTCTCTCCCCTTTCCCCACATGCATTTTCCATTGCATTTTCCAAATGCCATCAACCTTTACATATTTTTATGAAGTGAGGTCCACAAGCCTAAAAGGTACAATTAAGAGTATCTTGCAAATTGAATCATCAATCAATTATTGAAAGGAGTTGGTGAACATACAAGGAACAGGAAAATAAAGCAAACAGGATGCAAACTTTTGCACCAGATAACAACTAAAGAAAATAGAACAAGCAAAAACCTTAATATGAACCTTCAATCCTTAGATTACTGTGAGATAACTATTTCTTCTACACTTTTCTCACTATTACAGCTGCTTCCAATTTGAGCCACTTTGGATCAGAACTGGAAGCGGAACTATCAAAAAGAAAATCATTCTTTTGTATTCTCAGCATCTGCTTTTGAATGAGATTCCCAGACCACAGAGGGTCAGCTAAACACACTTTTTAGAGCTGATTTTTTTTTGGCAAGTAACTTTTGAATGCTTCTGAGTCTTACCCATACTTAGGAAAAGTATAAGTTCCTGAAGACAAAAGAAACCAAAAATAGGAAAAGTCTCAGTCAGAATTCAAAGACAACGCAAGCATTTTCCAGAAAGGTACACCAGAAAGCATAGCATACACCCCATTTCTTTACATTTCCTTTCAGCAAGGACTTATCAAATATGGTCTGTGGCAAAAATATCACTGAAAGCATTTTTGTTGGTGCCTGAATACCGGCAAGGGGGCAAATTTAAAATACTTGGAAGTTTGGTGCACAAACCAATAACTAAAATAAGAATATACATTTTGCTAGTAAACAGAAGCAATGTCATGTGACCCGTAAAATCCCTCAAAACAACTCCGTTTCTGACTATTAACTGTAATGAACTGCTTATGAATAAAGCATACATAAGAACTCCTCATAGAAATTTAGTATGTAATCTCCAATAATAAGGAAGATGAAAATCTTTCATTGCATACTGATAACGATAAAGAAATAGTGCTGTAATTCAATAGACAAATGATGCATTAATAACAATTTGCCTACTTTGGGCAGAAACAGGTCAAACCAGAGCAGTACACCTCTGAAGGAGTAGCAAGAGGGAAGGCTTTCATCTTGGTAGACTGCTTTAGTTCTGCCACACTTTCATAGTAATTCACTGATTCATTACTTGTTTGAAATAATTCAGCCCAGGCTAGCCAGGTTACAGGGAATGGATAATGTCAGCTCTTCCAATTTATTAGACTCATCTCTCATCACTGCAGTAACTGCGCAAGAGGCTGGGATGCAGGGCTTTTTATCTAGCTCTGCTATGGGTTTATCACCAGCTCAGTCCTTTTATCCTTTAGTGCTTAAGTAATTCCATCTTTAAAATATAAACCATCAGCCCTCATCTATCAATAAAGTTATTCTGAATTTATACCAATATAGCATAAAAAATATGCAATTTATTTACCTAACTAGATGGACTAAAGTCAGACTTCAGCAAGACAGCATCCTCTGCAGCTGATCTGTTGCTTTAGGAGGACAAGTTAAGACAAATGTTTTGACGCTGCAGAACACGAGCTATGTTCCTAACGTCACATCCTCGCTCCCTGGTAGATGGTGCACAGGAACTTCAGGAACATTTACTCTCTATTTATTTTGGCTGAGTTTTATAGACGCCCCCATTAGACAGGCCATGCTTTTTGCTAGGTATTCTGGCCTGGTTCTACTGCGCCAGTTGCTGCTCTTCTGACCAGACATTATTTTATCTCCTTCTCCTATTGTAAATGACTGGAGAGGGTGCAATGCAGTCAAAAATCATGACTTTTTTTTTTTTTTTTTTTTTTTAAATAAAAACAGTTTCTCTCACAAGATTTTTTCAAGTATTCTCCCACCCTGGTTAGCTTTGCCACACAATCTGTGAGCTGAGTGATTAGATTCAACTGAGGAAACTCTTCCAGTGCAAATACAGGTTCTGCAGACAATCACTCATGAAATTCCTGAAGCCTTCCTTTCAATAAAGACATTTTGAACAACTATCAACAAATTCTTTTGAACTGTGAAGCCACTCTGCTTGGTGCTGCTTTCTCTACTTCCAACATCTCTGCAAAGGGATGACTTTTCCTTCTCATCAAGTCCAGTGATAAATTTGGGGGTATTCAATTTCTCTAACTCAGAACCATTAGATTGGAGAGATATTTTTTTTCTTCTCATCTCTCCCCAAAAGCTTTATTCAAAGAAGGATCCATATCACCAGTAAAATCTCCTTTAAAGGGCACTGTCAAGATATCTGCAATAATTTTAAAACTCATTTGTTACTCCTTGTTGTGTATAATCCCTTTGAAGCAAGAAGCTGAAGTCTGTTCCCATTCGTACTTCATGTCTTCCACCAGACATAACAAGGAAAACTCTTTTCCAACGTAGCATGTACTCAGAGAGCACGAAGCTCAATTTTTGAGATTTGCTGTATTATTAAGACATATGCTTTGGAACTCAACTGTATACATGGCATAATATATATTAACTTGTAGAATGACAGATACAGTTAATGAACTGAACAGCACAGTGCAGTATGCTATGGAGGGGCCTTAATTAGCAGGCCAGGTAATAAGAAATCAAGAAGAACAGCAAAAGCGATACGCAAGATTAAAAACAAATTTCACACAAAGCTTGGGAAAACATCAATGTGTGTCACTGGAGACTTGATTTGCTTGGGCCCATGGTTATTCCTGATTCTGTTCAGTGGAACTTCTTGTAGTACAGCCTTGCATTTGGTCTTTCACAAACCAAAGATGACAAGGTGGCTCAACATCCCGCGAAAGGGAGGCAGCAATAAAACGCTAGAGGGGTAGGCTGGAGGGGTAGCAGTTCCAGCAGGGGAATAATGCAGATCGCCTTCGTGCTGGGAGAGAAATGATAGGCAGTTGCTTTTTCTGATTTTTGTTGTTGTTGTTATTTTAACTGTAGGGTTGTAAACTGGTAGAAGCCGGAAGGAGAAATCCCTGTGGAAATGGGCTGCTTTGTTTTAAGCAACTTGCAAATGGAGGCACTGCTCCTCTAAGACTCAATTGGACAATCCAGACGGAATGAGAAAGAGTTTGGATTTTTTTTTGCCCTTCTTTTCTTCTTCCTTAAGTTGAATAAAACCTTAGATAAGATCAATAGTTTCTTTAGTTTTATGTTTCTCTTCCTTAAGGGTAGTTGGCTTATTGCATTTCCATTGATCACACAGGAAGATTCAACAGAAGAAACGAGCTTTTTTTTTTTTCCTCCTCTCATTTCTGCCCTCCATTCCTGCCTCCCCCTGCCCCATCTGAAATCAAATGACTTAAACAAGTCTGGGTTCAATATCTTTCCTCATTAACATATCGCTAGTAATAAATTCCTGTCTTATCTTTCACGCAACGAACTGCTTTAAAAATTAACGTTACATTTTAGACAAAGACAGGCCGCACACAGGGCCTCAGAATAACTCTAGCGATGTTTTTTCTGGACTCTCCATCAGGCAGACTAGGTTCTGGTTTACCTCAGCCCTTCTTCACCACTGCTCTGTGGTGAAAGCGGGCACACGTGCTGGCCTTGTGCAATTAATATGTAAACCCTTTGCAGCCTTTCTATGGCTTTCTTGGTTTTCCTAAGTTCTTTACAAACTCCCTGTCAGGTGCCTCTGTACAACACCGGTTGAGTGCACCCCTCAGGCCAGGCACAGCCGCAGCACCACGCCTTAGCGGGGGATCTCGGGCCCTCGCCCCCCCCCCAACACGGCTGTCCGGGGTAGCAACAGCCGCAGGCCTCGCCCACAGCTCTCCTGAGCGGCTGGCAGGGACTGGGCGTAGCCAGGGCCATGACTTTGCCAGGCCCTCTGCCTAGAAACAGCCTCCCGGAGGCGGCGACATGTCGCGGCCAACCGCCAGCAGGGCGGGGCCGGCCCCACATATACACTGGGGCGGCAGGGCGCGGGGAGCATAAGCGCAGGGCTGTGGGGCTGCACACCTCCCACGGTGTCCACGAGGCAAAAAGCTCGCTCCAACAGGACTGAGGCGACTCGAACGCAGAACCTGCCCCGAGACGTGGCTGTTCCGGCCTCTGGCTGCAGGCCGAGCCTCAGCCGGCCGCTGCCGGGGCAGGGCAGCAGGGAGGCGGTCTGTTCTCAGGGAAGGGCTGCGCGCTGTGGTGGACGAAGGAGCAGCAGGGCCTGTGGGCAGGAGGTGGCCTGCTGGAGTAACTCCCTGGTGTGCCAGAGAGAAGGGCGCCGTGGGGATGTCCCCCAGAGCGTGGTGGAGCCCTTGCCCTGTCGCTGTCAGACCAAAAAGATGAGGGTTGGAAGCGAGTCCCAGTTCGGTGCCACAGGCAACAGCCCGTCGTGCCTACATCGCTTCCCCAGGTGCCCCTCCGTAATAGGGCACTATTGAGGTCCTGGACCTTGAGGCAGAGTTGGGCGAGGATGTGGTGAAAGGCCAGCCCGTGAAGTCAAGCAGGAAGAGGCAGTCGACACCGTGCCTCACGACTACCTCCGAAAAGGAAAAGGAAAGGAAAGGGAAAATAAAAGGAAAGGAAAAGAAAAGAAAACGTAAAGGAGAAGAAGGGAGAAAAGAAAATAGGAAGAAAAAAAAAAGGGGGGAGAAAAGAAGGAGACAAAATAAAAAAGAGAAAAAATAATAAAAAAAAAAA